>NC_133826.1:7380000-7571425 GCF_047830755.1 Zonotrichia albicollis | reverse complement strand
AGAAGAGAAGAGAAGAGAAGAGAAGAGAAGAGAAGAGAAGAGAAGAGAAGAGAAGAGAAGAGAAGAGACGAGACCCATTCTCCATGGTCTGGCCCCACATCCAGATTGGGATCAAGACTTTTTTTAGCTGCACTTCCTTGTGCAGCTGCTTGTGCATGTTTTAAATGTACTTCTATAGCAAGGGTTCAGGATCTACTCATTCCACAATTTAACTCAGCACTCCAAGGGGTTTGTTTTGGTGAAACACTGCCATGAAGGTTTTTCATAGTTTCTTGTATTACTATGTAAATTGCAGAGCTGTGGTTATAATCCTGTGCTTGTGACATCAATTACTTAATGCCTATAGAGATTATTGTAATGCCACAAACAACGGATTATGTTTTAAAGTACATAGTAAGCAGCAGGAGCTAATAAACTCTTCTATTTAAGATTTATTTATTTTGAAAAATAGAGTAAATAAGGGCAGGGAAAACAGTAGAGACCCCACACAGTGCCATTAACAACCAAAATCCATCCATGACACACATCCCTCCAGGCACTGCTTTGCAATCCTTTAGCTGTCTTACATTAAGTTTTACCAAGGAAAGGAGAAGCATTCCTGAAAGCAATTATGAACTTGGAAAGTCCATCATTTGTTGAGGGGTAGGGGGAGAGAAGCAACAGTGTTCAATGAATGCTTAATTAGAAACAAAGCATATCTACCTATACCAGTAATGGGATATTGACTGACCAGCCATTGTTTATGGGCTGGTTTAGATAACAGGACAGATTAACCCTCAACACAGACAATTTTTTAAACTAAACATGCAATTGTAGAGCCTGTGATTACATCATAAGGGAAAGAAAAAAATCAGGGTTCATGGCCCCCATCTGGACCTTGAAATTGAGGTCTGAGCCCTCACATCACTTCTCCCAAACATTCTTTTGCTGTCTATAGGTAAATATTTATTCAAATTGGGACTGCAGGTCCAAAATTCATATTTGACCTAAGCAGCTTAGTGTCAGTTTAGTAGCAGTTTTCTATTCTCTTCATGTCAACTAATACTAAGTTTAATAAACTGTCATCATGCCAGAATAGCCAGGACACTGCTGGGGAGAAGACTGCTTGGGTTCAAAGGCGTTACTGGTTTGCAAAAAAAGGGAATTCTAGGAGAAGGAAAAAAAAAAACCCCAAACCTCGGATTCTGAAGATGTTGGGAAAATTTCTGAAACATGAGAATTTTTCACTGAAAGAGTGACTGACTGCAGCCCTCTAAGCTCTGCTCTGGCACCACTACAGCCACAGACTTTTCTGCAATAGGGAAAGTCAGGAGGGAAGGGGGAATAACTCTGTGTTTTCACATTTAAACTAGGAGGATTGTTGAAAATCCCTCCCTCAACTCCCACATATTATGTAATGTCTCTTAATTACTGTATATAAGTTAAGGCAACATGACAAAAATTTCATCAAAAAGTTAAATTAGAATCTGTTATGTATGGACAAATATATAAATTTATATGCTCAACTATTTTGGTCTCATCTAATTTCAAGGTTTTCATCTAATTTCAGTTTGAGTCTGTTTCCTTTCACAATCCATGGCAGTGAGTTTGTTTTCCTATTGCTCAAAATTATTTTTTTTTCCCAACCCAGACAACTGCTTGTCACATTCACTTCAACAAATGATTCAGAGCATCCCAATCTTTATTCCCCCAAAACCTGCCTATTTAATTACAGCCCATGACAGCGTTGTCTGCAGAAGTCAAATGGCACAAATGAGCGTGGGCTTTTCTGAAGGTAAAAGGAACAATCTGACTTTCCAAACAGACCCATCACTTTCTCATTTGTTTCTGAAGCAATCTCGTTGTGCTTTCCTATGAAATGTGCTAAAATCATCACTAATTCCTGCAGCTGAAGCACCAAGCTTGTGGAACAAGGTACAGACAGGCTGCAACTGCTATCAAAATTCCTAAGGACTACCAGGGCAGCTCTGGGACTCCCCACAGCCACTCCCAGGGTCACTCTGCCTTTGTACACTTTGTAATTCATGTTTAATCAATGGGTGGTGTCTCTACAATTGTTGATAAAAAAGCCAAATGGAGGCTACTGCAGCCAAGGCAGCATTTCACTCCATACATTTCAACAGGGACAGTTTAATCTTAGTTTTTAAATTTGGCATTTTAAACCCAAATCCTTCAACCAGGTGCTTTAAACTGTGAAAACTATTCCAGGGGAATTTTTATTCACAGCAGTTGAAGAGAGTTATATGTGTTGTAAATAATATGTTATGTTATATTAAAGGAGAAAATAAAAGTTTGGTTCATCAGAATCACTGAGCTGAGTTAGTTTGCCTGAGTGCAGCCTCAGTGGGGAGTTGTGTAAGAAAATGAGGCCATCCAGATATTACAAGTTTGCTCTTCTCCTCAGTCCATGTCAGGTTATTCTGACTAATAAAACAGGGGACAACATTTGTCCTGTCAGCTGAAGAGAGATAAGGGGTCTGAAACCCTCATTTCATTAGGCTCGTTGCTAACTGACTCAAATTATCTCTCTTTTACAGTTGTTCCATAAGCACTTCACTGGGGACCTGCTACCTGATGCACATCTAATGGTGCTTAAAAAACCCAGAGCACACACTGGTGAAAATCTGGTCACTGGGCACTACTTTGAGCAGGAGGACCTACTGGGAGAGGGGAGGAAACCAAATGCCTTATTAACCAATCTTAACGTGAAACTGCTCATTTTTTGCATCACAAATGTGGAGATGCTTCAGGGTCCAGCCCAGCCAAAGGCTGAATTTCCCCACCTTTCCCTGGTGAGTCACTGAGAGCAGGTTTTGCCCCTCAGAACCAGATCCCCACCAGAAGAAACTGAGATTTGCTCACATGTAACAAACATTTAACCAAGGACATGGTAATTCTGTCATGAGACAAAGCAGTTGTCCTTTGGGCTGCACAGAAAATATGTTTCTCTGGATAATTTGAAATGTGGATGTTCAGCTATGATTTGTGAGTCACTCTGAAGTTTCCATTTTTTTTTTTTAGAAATAGATAGTTGTTGTATTTTAATCACTACCATTGCCCTTATTTACATTCTTCATTTTTTAGAAGAAATCCAAGAGGTTTCCAAACATCCATTGAGCATTAACCTCAAAAATTAATTATCTAGATGTTTGCAACAACATTTACACACTGTGTTAGGAAAAGCAATTTGCTTCCCCAAAGAGCACCTATTTTTCAGTTAGCAAAAAAAGCTGTGGTATGTCAAGAATAACTCAGGGGGAAGCATCAGTCCATCATTTCAAATCAATTTCACAGTTACAGGAAAGGTGAACAGAGTTTCCACAGGTGAAAATGCCAGGAAAATTTATCCTTGTTCTTAGCCTGAACTCCATTGTGTCAGACAGCAATATTTCAGTGTTTGTTTTTTTTTAATTTTTTGAAAGACCAACACAAATGTAAATGTTCTAATTTATAGTGGCAAAATTAGGTGTCAGATTCATTCCTTGTTTTCAGTAAGCTCAAATTTTTCTTTTGGGCACTGGAGACAGAGAACATTTTTCCTTCTGAATTGTGGCTCCCTTTGCCACGGTCCTGTGGGTTTGTGTTATGGAGGAGACGCAGGAGCCCAGCTCAGCTTTGCCCTCTCCACTCCAACTTTTCCCCAGAGAAAAGTTTATTCCCCACAGACCACTCCAGAAGAAATTCTCTCTGCTATTTCAGACACCAGAAATATATCTGTGCTAATTTACAGCTGGAAAAAAAAAAAAAAAGAGAGTTCACGTCTCTTATATCCCCCAAATAAATAAACTAAACGGTTCAGACAATACAATAGAATCAGTATTTTCAAATGAGCTTTTTAATGAAGCCTGAATAGATTTCCAGCCCACATGAGCAGAAAACTAAGTAAAATCATTGGGGATTACTGTTAAAAAGCATCTTGGAAAAAAAAAATAAGAAAAAAGGAAAAAAGGAAAAGAAAGAGAAATTGGTCTTAGGGCAGAAAAGGCACTTTGCATACAAGGAACTGGCAAGCAAGGGGCAGCAGAGAAGAAAGTGTTAAGAGAACTGAAGATAAAAAGGTACCATTAGGAAGATGGCTTTGGAGCAAATTACACAGAAATAAGATGAATTTTTTCTTAAAACCAAATAAGCAAACAAACCAGCTCCCCCAGCCCTCTGATCAGCAAAGAAATCAGAACTGTCAGCTTTCATCTGCCTCGCACAATAAACCTAAACTCAAAAGAATAGTTAAGTTTTGATTCAAGCCACACAAAGCTAATTTTGCTGGCCATGGCTTTCCCTAACTAGGTGTTTTGGACTCCGAGGAACGTGAGATTTTCTAGGTTGGAGAGTGTTTTAGTATTGCTACTGTGTCAACTTTGAATTATGCACGGATTTTTAAATATGGATCTGTTCCTCTACTTATGATGACAGGCACATTCACATCATATAAAATTGGGAATGGGGAGAGCTAAACAAAGCCAGTGAGTTCTGAATTGATCACCTAAAACATCTGCTGTATTGCTTAGGAATTGCAGCCCATATGGTATTTCAGAGCATCCAATATTTGGAGGCACACTACCTATGCAGAGCATCCATAAAATGTCAGAAACACCCATTTTGGCTATTTCAATCTTAACTCTGGATGTTCTTTTTTTAAAATAAAAAGCCTAAAATTATTTCAGGGTTTATTTTTTCTGTTTTGTCGTGTAATTTCACTGCAATCAACTTATCTCCTGCCCTAAGTCTCCCCTGTGTTTCTGTACACTGGGAATGTTAATAGTGTTCAAAACAACAACAAGAACTTAATGGAAAAGAGAAAAATAAGTGATCATCTAAATGTTATCCTTCCTATCTCAGCCAATCTACTCCTTGCACTTATTCTGAATCTCACTACCATTAGGGTACAATAATCCCTCAGCAACCCTAACACAGTATTGATTGACAACAAATCAGAAATATGCATTTAAAATGGGATTGTGCTGTGATTTAACAATCCTGCTATATCACACTCCAGGTCTTGCCAAGAGGAAGGATGTGACATTTTTCAACAACTGACCTCAGAGTGAATTAGACACCCAAATAATTTTTAAGCAGTAATGTCTTTTTGAGAATGATTCTACGCATCAAAATCTCACTAAAACAAGTCAGATTGGAGCCTCTAATTTGGCATCAAAAATAGCTAGGCAAAATATCTCAAATAATCAAAAAAAGTATTTTTAAAAATTCTACTGGCCAATTATCTGCTTTGTTTTGCAAGTTAGGCTTTGATTTGGTGGAGATAAGCAAGGCTGGGCTGTCAGAACCACTCAGACCACATCCCAAAGGAGGAGAGAGCTGCTGTGCAAAACAGAGAAAATACCAAATGGGGCATTGGAGCCACAGAGCCAGAGGAGCCATTGCATTGAAAATAAATTCTTCAAATGGCAACTAGTCTGGGGAACAGCGCAGGTTCAGAAAAGATGGCAGAGATCAGCTAAAATACTTGCAATTTCTCATGACAGAGTTTTCTTTAACCAGTCCAAGCTCAGAGAGAGGTAAGGGTGAACCATGAATCAACACTCACCGAGTCTCTCTGGTAAATTTGTTATTTGTTGTTGCAGTCTCTTGCAGAACTCAAGACAAAGGCTTTCCCTCTGCAGATAAACAAACACTAATAAAAGTGCCTGTATTTTCCCTTTCTGCCTCAAATCTAATCCATAGGTAAAAATCAGTAGCAAGTTGCATAATTCTTAGAATCCCTCCAAAATTTATGCTCTACAAGTGATTACAAAAAACCCCAGCACTAATTTACCCTTTATATCTTCAGGCAAATTGGAGATATCTTATTCATCCATCTCAAACATTCAGAATTTCAGAATTAATTCAGTATTTCAGAATAAAAATATCATTTTGGAGTGGCCAAGAGGTGAGTTAGGTACCTGTTTTGGCAATTCCAGCTCGCATAAACAGAAGGCAACCTGGAGCCCAAATTGCAAATTGTATAGCATTTAAAACAAATTCTGTGCCTAGTAAGAATTGTCCAGTTTAGCAGGAATATTATTTCTAACGCTGGAATGCTAAAATATGGTATTTAATGAAGCTGCATTGTGTACTTCATGATAGCCAGCTGAATAATACTGAAAATTAAAAGCTTATTTTCTCTCTTTGTACCCTGAAGTCATTGAAACCTAAGAGGGCAAAACTCACAGCTCACATTGTCTGTGCCATAAACTTATTCTAAACCTAAAAGGGCCTCAAATTTTGTAAGAAAAACAAAATTCAGAGCTTTTTGTAAAAGAGCAGATCCCAAAAGCAAAACTACTGCTAGAGCCGAGAGAATTCTGTCAGGGCTCCCTCTTTTGGCAGCAAAATAAAAGCTTCACAGATCGTCATGAAAAGCTTTTCACAGGGGGTTCTTTGCTTCCAGGAGTGCAAACCTCACATCACACATGGACTTTTGCATTTTATCTTCTAGGGAAGACCTCAGCTGCCCAAAAGTCTCCATTTAGCCATACAAAAAGTGCTGCTGCTGCTGCTGCTGCTCATGAATTTTGGAGTTACTTACACTGTCCCTTGATTCTGAAGATTACTTTGGAGCAAGAGGAACCACTCAAAATTCCACATTTTGCTGGGAGCAAAAATCTTGCTGGGAGCTAAGAGTTATAGGACTGGCCAGGAGCAGGCAGAAACAAAAGCAATTTGGCATTGGCTGGGATAAAAATCACAGGATTAGTCAAGAAAATAGGTCACAGAGGACAGGCCAAAGAACAAGTGTGAAAAATGGCTTTTTCTGATTAGTCCCGTCCTGGGAAGTGTGCCAGAAAGTACAGAAGGTCCCCAAGAAATTTCCTCAGGCTAAGTTTCACTGTGCAGCTTTTCCACAGAAGCTGTCAAATGGAAAAAAACATCTAGAAATTTTTTATCACTATTGGGATTGCTGGTACAGAAGATTTTTACCTGGATTTTACACAGGGTTTCTAAGAGCTGCTTGGGAAGGGGCAGGGCCTGCTACACCTGAATTTGTCACTTACCTGGGGCTGGGATGTGCAAGGAAGGAAAATCTGTTCACCTGAGCTGTTCCTACATTTCTCAGTAAAATGGAGTTTGGGGTTGCAATTTAAAGCAAATTCTTTAGTATTGCACTAAAACCACAGACACATTCATATTAATTTGGCCTTATAGGCACATATAAATATATATTTATATCTAATAAGATATAGGAAAGGCTTTGGATAACTTTTTCCTTTGGCTTCTCTGTAATTTACATCACCTGATATTCTGAAACTCTGGTTTTTGTTTTTTCTTTTTTTTTTTTTTTTTTTTTTTATAATGGGAGCTTTTTAGCAACTTTTAGTAAGGATTATTGAAATTTAAAGGTTCATTGTGTTATAATTGTCTCATCTAGGCCCCAAAGGCTTTTGTGTTACTGCTGTCCTGTGGGGAATTGAGCAATGGGGTGCTGGTTTTGTGAACTCAGGGAGAGCTCCTTATAAACATGACAGATATTATGGGGTCTTTCAATTTAAATACCCTGTCTGCAAAAGGCAGATTGTTCTGGATTTATACACATAAAGAGAATATCATGCTAACTTTTTATTAAAAATTAAAATCTTTTGAGTCACAACAGAAATCAATATACCACAATTTGAGTGAAGTAGAATGATGATCCTGTGGTTAAGTAATTGAAAAGGGAATTGAGTAATCTGTCATTCTCTCTGCTCTGGGCAACTTAGCTCTGGGTGTCTTAAGCACGGCATTGTAGGCTCTTAAAAGAGTTAGGCATCATGTTTCCAAAAGCAATTTCAGCAAGCAAGGCAGCATTTGGGGTACATTCCTAAATAAATGTTGCATTTTTTATGTTTTGCACATCCTGGAATTGTGGCCTGGTCTAACATGCTGGACTAAGAGGATCAAGGAGCTCAACAAGGTGGCCAGTAAGGGTGGGAGGCATGGCCACATGATCTGAGACAATCAAATATTGCCCCTCCCTAACCTGGCAGGTGAGAACTGGCCTGCTGTAAAATGTGAGGCTGGGCAGGAGCTGCTGAGAGCTCTGAAATGTGCAGAACCCAGTGCTGGACCTGCCTGAAACTGGCTTTGGAAAGCATCCTCTGACACCTCAAAACACTTCTGAAAATGAGACTGAACCACCTAAAGTGCTTGTGCATTGCTCTACATGGTGTTGTGGAGGTCAAGCTCTAAATTCAAGAGCCCTTTGGGAAACCGAGCTGCTCAGCAAAGCAAGAAGGAGGCTGCATTTCCTTTCTTTTGTTCTTTCCCTCTTTCACCAGCACCAGTTTGCCCTATATGGGAGAACATCATGCAGTGTTGAGGTTCTAGACTCAGTTTTTTGTGCAGATTGTCCTTTGCTGTATGTACACACACAATCTCATCACTGCCTGGTTGTCACGTGGAGCGAGGTGGGCACAGATGGGTGACCATGAGGGTTTAAAGAATAAAGGCAATAAAAATGCAAAAAGGTGCATGGTGAAAACAGGCAAATGATGATGCAATTCTGTATATCTGTATATCTGTCAATCAGTGTGGGCAAAATCTGTCCAGGCTACCTGAATCTGGAGTGATGCTTCTTTCCATTACAAGCGAATGCAGCAGATCCGGAAGAGAAGTGCTTGCCTTCATTTTGAATTTTCCTGCCTTTTGTCACAACCTTAATTTCACTGAGTTGCTGAGTTTTGTGTCTTCATAAAATGCACCATTCAAGCTTCCAGCAGACATGCAGATTAGCCTTATCCTAAAGCACCTCATCTCTATTTATCCCGGGATAATTAGTCACGTAAATTAGAAGTCATTACCAAAGGCTACAAAAACCTTTAGCAAAGGTTTGTTGACAGGCTAAACATGTTTAAAATACTTTTAGGGTGGGAAGAGAGGGGTGCGTATGTGGGGGGAGGTGGGGGGGAAGAGAAATATCATCATCAGAGGAAGGAAATTCTGTCAGAGAAAATGGGGCTGTGTTAATCTGTATTCATTCTAAAGAAAGACTTATACCATTGTGTGCTGCCACGGTGATATATAACAGAGGACATTTCAAATGCCAAGCCATAAAAGTGTATTTTCTTCATTACATTTTCCTTGAATGCTTTGATCTTCCCATTTTACACTATAAGTTTGATTCATCATTACTTTCCAGTAAGAAACTGCCACATTTGATTGTGGAAAGAAGAATTCTTATCTAATTGCAATTTGTAAGCACAGGATTTAGTGTATTGTTGCCTGAAAAATTGAACTGTCTAAATTATTCTCCCTGAAACTAACATCCTCAACAAATAAAAGCAACATATGATAGCTGGGCATAATTAAAGGAAAAATGACACCTACTGTTACATGAATAAAGAAAATATGTTGATGACAAGAAAGGGGGGAAAAAAAGTGATTTCCCTGCAGTTTTGGTAAAACACAAAAGCATCACATTTTACTTCTTTTAACACATTTGTTCAATGAATTGGAAAAAAAAAAGCAATCCGATCCTCCAAAGCAGGCTGCAATGTACAGTTATTTCCCTGCAGCCTGAGCAGAGCTCGTCAGACATTTTGGATTTACTGTGCAGGCACAGCAGCCCTGCCTGAGTGTCCCAACACCCAGCAGCCTTTCCTGAGCCATGGGAAAGCAGCCACGAGAATCTGGGCATGCAGAAAATCCTCCCTGTTTGCTGCTTCACTTTCAACTGCCATTTTGATCTCTAAAGGTGTCTGTATGTGTTTTATAAAATCAGTTTTCAGGCAACTTTCTGCTTCTTTGAAGCAGTTTTATTTTTTATTTTCTGCTTTATTGCTCGTCGTCCCAGCTCCCTCACATGTGCTTATCTATTCCCTTCCCCAATATTAAGCAACTCATAGAAAACCTCTGGTAACAAAACATGTAATATTCTGTTATCATTTGGCATTTTACCATCCAAAGCCTAGAGTATTTGTCTTTTTTTCCTTTGTTTTCAGCACTGTCCTGCCTCGCCCCTCCCCACAGCATTCACATATTCATTACAGATGCCTTGATAAACTCGTTTCCACTCCATGGGGTATGAATAGGGTTATGGAAATCACCTATCTATAGCAATACATGATAACAAATATGCAGTGATAGCTCTGAGAGATGAATTATTCCCCGCTCTCAACAGCATCACAACGGTATAATTTGTAACCTGTTGGAGGAAATGCTATCCTGATATTAGTGAGTTTTCCAGCCCATTCTGAGATCAATTCTGCTCCAGCTACTCCCCCAATGTACTCAAGAAAGTTTGAAGCCAGGCTGGATTTTTCTACCCAAGTTGGCAATGCAGCTTTGACTGCAGAAAAGATCTAATCAGAAGATATCAGACAATAATGTGTAATGTACTTATAGAAATATACCTAGAATATGACTAAGTACTACAGGAGCACTATTACAATCTACTGTAATAATTGCCTGCAAGCAAATATAAACACAGTCAAAAGAAACACTATTAATCTCTAAAAACAACAACAACAAAAAATCTAATTATGTATCTTCATTGTTTACAAATGGTCCCAAGTATTGTCTCAAAATACAGAGCATTACTCCAAGGAGAAGCACAATAATAATGAGTGGGTTTGCAAGACAAAAATAAATAAATAAAATGGTTACTCTGGAATTTGGGTCATACAGCAGCAGCAATGGGGTTGAGCAGCTGTGTGAGGGATGCAGCCAAAACCTGGTTAGAAGCCACTGGCCTTTTGTGGAGATAGAAGGAACACTCTACATGAGTCACCTTCTGAGCCACCTGCAAACTGCCTGTCAACAAGCTCTCAAAATAGCAAAATCCTGCTGGGGGGTGGGCATACGCATCTCTTTCTTGGAGCAGGATCTCCATTTAGTAATAATAAATAATTAAGGAAAGGAGGGTTTTATGCAAGAGTAAAATATGTTTTTCAAACTTCCAGGTACTGAACTGGGTGTTTGTGAGCTGTGAAATTTGGCAACAGCTGCACAAGAATTCCAGAGCTAGAAAGAGGCCTAAGGTAATGAGGTAATAACCACCTTGAAGATGAGTGTCCATTTTACCAGGATTCCAGTGATCATGGCTGCAATGCCATGTTTCACCTCTATTACATGGAATTGTTCTCTGCATTGCCAATCATTAGGACAAACCCTGGTGTTGGAGCAGAAGAATTTGCTGTGCACCTCAGGTGAATATCATGTAAAATCCAGGAAAATGGGCTCTAAACCCAGTTATTCCAGTGCTGGTGTCCCAGCATCACTGGGAGCAGCTGCTCAGCAGCCCTGTCACTGCCTGCAGCCACAGTTCCCCTTCCTGGATATGGAGAAGGACCAATCCAATTAGAAAAACACTTATTGGCATTAAGCATCCATTAGATGATCTCCCAAGGTCCCTTCCAACCTCAGTAATTCTATGAAATATTCTTTTATGTCAATAAACACGAGCAGATCTGATCAAATATTGATTTCCAGCACTGCTCTTCCCCAGGCAGCTTCTCTGTAACATTGTGAGGAGTCAAGTGATGGGGAGGATGAGGGATGTTCTCCCCTGCCCTGCCTCTCTTTTGGAGCCTCAGGGAGTTCTCTACAGATTCAAGAGAAACAAAACACATGTGGCTTTGAAGAGAGACAGCTCCTTCTTAGGACTGCCAGCACTGCTTTGGGTCTGAGGGGTTTTTCTTGGACCATTCAAAGGAGAAGTTTTGGACCAGGTTCTGGATGTCCCCTTCCCCACATGGACTCTGCAAGCTTCTCCAAATATAAGATATTAATGAAAATAAAAGGAACAAACAAACAAGACCATTCCCTGGCATCTTAGCCCAGGCAGACTTCTTGTTGCTTAAAAGGGAAAATTTCCATTTCTATCAAATAAGTTATGGCTATTGCTGCAGACATTCACTTCACATGAAAGATTTCTGGATGCTGCAGTGTTAGATAAAAGCCCTAAAATATCTGGGATAAGTGACTGTCCCTGGCCCACACTATTTCAAAATATTTGCCAGGCAAAATCAAAATGTGACCTTCTTCAGTAACAAAAAGAGCATTATTTATTTATTTTTCAATTTCCCCTAAAAGTTCCCCAATGTACAAAGAAAGTGGCATTACTGCAGGGCATATCACAAGCATTTGGGAGAGTAGGAAAGAAAAAGGAAAACTCTCCCACTGAGCTCCTCTTTTTCAGAAGCATCATTCTATGATCAGGAGTGAGCTGTTTTGATTTCTTTCTTTGGTTTGGTGGTTTTTTTTGGTTTTTTTTTATTGCTTTCCTATATTGTACCAGATTTTTTTTTTCTTGATTGCAGAAAACATTTTTCAGTCTGGAATAATTTTTAACTACTTCATTAAATTGTCCTAAAATACAAAGAATTTCAAAACAGTGTGCTTTTATGATGTGAAAATCCTTTCTAGAGCTTTATGGAGCTACTGCTGTGAAATCATAAATCAGCATGGGCAAAACAATGAACCATAATATTTTGCACGGATGTGGGAGGAACAGTTTCTGGTTTTTTATATAACTTCTAATCTATGTTAAGCAAGAAGCATTAAGAGTAACTTAGAGACACTGTGAGAGTTTGAAAACAGGTATGATAAAGAAAAAGAATTCACTATGGGCCATCAAACAGGGTAAACTCAGACCCTTTCAAAAATTATCTGAGCATCCTCAAATCCAAAATGAAGTCAGTGGAGTCCTGCAGCAGCTCTGTGGCTCTGAAACTCAGTTGCCCATTCTTTAATGGAGAATGGCAAAATACCTTGTGGGGATACAGAGCAATTTAAAGCATTATGAAGACAAAACACTAAGTACCACTTCTTACTGTACACACCATTTCATCAGGGCATTTTTAATCAGCATGCCTCCGAGAGAGCCGGGCTCAGCTCCACAATATTTAATGTCAATGGCTGCTGGTTAGCAGGGGTGGCAATTCTGCTTAGTGGGGACATCTTCCAGTGATTTAGCAGTGATTAGTGCTGCTCAGTCTCCTGCTGCCTGTGCTGCTCCTGTCTCTAACAATAGCTGCTTGCTGTCCTCAGCCCTTCTGCCTGCTGGAAATTGCCGGCAGTGATTTTCCAGCACCCCCTTCTTCCTGACACCCTCCCCAATTCCTGGAAAGGGCTTGGCTCCCCAGGGATTGGGATGACCCTGCTGCAGGAGCAGGGATGCTGTGGCTGGCCCAGTTGGCAGGCCTGCACTGCTGAGGGAGCGTCCAGGCCCTTTCTCAATGACTCCAACATTTAATCCCCCCTCCGCGGAAATGTTCTGTGGCAACAAAACACTTTGACACAAGTTTTCAGACCCCTGCATATGAGGGTTGTAAGAAGGGAATTTCTTACTGTTGTAAGAAGGGAATTTTTTATGATCTCCTTCATCCATTCAACAGGGAGCTCAGCGCACACTGGCCCTTTAAGAAATTCAACAACTTTTTGATAATTTTTGTTTGGTCCTTTTCTCTGGGACAGAATTATTCTTTTACACATTCATTCTCTAGCGTGCTCACACATTAAATACCACTACATGTATTAGTGTTGCTGAAGTCTGCTAAAAGTCCAGACCTGAAATTTCAATACTTTAAATCAGTAATACCATTTGACTGCTTCCTTCTCAATGAAAACAGTGGTTGTTCTTTTGTGGGTTGGACTGGTTAAATGATGATTCATTAAATTCCAAGAAAAAAAAATCTTTCAGTTTTTAATAATTAGTTTCATTCAAATTTAATAACAATGCAGCTTGAATAGAATCCTGATTTAGTGACAGAAAAAAACAGAATCAGTCCTTGCTTTTTATTTTGTCTCACAATACCCTTCTTCTCTCACAGGACACTTTGGGCTCATTATATCAGCAGTAGATGATACCATGTTTAAAATATCAGTTATCTGCTATTGGGTTTGCCATAAATTTCTTGTGTAATCTTCAGCAAGTTACCAGTTTACCATCTAAAGGAATTAACTTCACACTGTGCTCTACCTGTTCTGGACATTATATGGTTTCCTTAATAAATATAATAGCAAGATCAGATAGGAGGATATTTTTAAGTGTTTTAAAGGAGAGAAAATTATAAAATACTAGGGGGGTTTTTTGTTTGGTGGGGTTTTTTGTTTGTTTGTTTGATTGATTTTTTTTAAATTTTTCTTTGCTAACAACCAGAGAAACTTAAAGGAAGCCTTTGAGCAATAGCTGGCATCCACTACTGTTAGAAGAGTTTGCAATTTTTTTGATATTCAAATGGCATCAATAAAATGATGGTTTATGAACACTCTTTAAAATGCAGAGAGGGAAAGAGAATACAGAAAGCTGTATAGTAATACAATATTCCAAAGACTGCAGCCTATGAACCCAAGACAATAAGGACTCTATAACAATGGAAGTCTACAGTGTACATAGAGTTTTGATATCAGACTATTTTTTAATCAGAGAATGAATTTTATCAATGTTGGTCTAAAGTAACCTTGGGCACCGTTAAGATTGCTAAAGGGGGAAGGAGACTGGATAAAATAATTACATATAAATCTCCAAGAAGAAATTGCATTTGATCCCAAGTACACATAGAATATATTACAACCAGGCTATTTTTAAAATACTTACTCAAAGAGATTGAACAATAAGAATTTTCTTGGGCATGAGAAGGGAAAAAAGGCACCTGCTTTTAATAACCATTTTATAAATTGTCCTTATACTTCTTTAAAGACTGCAGGAGAAATACTCACTTGACATAAATGGTTCTAGACCTGCATCTTCAGAAAGTGTCTCAAAATTCACAAGGTCTCAAAATTTGTACCCCAACATTGTAAACTACAAGCAAGTTTAAGTGCCAAGATTTTTCAGCATTGTTCAGGAATCAATATATTTTTTTTTCTTTTCTTCTTTTGCATCTTTACAGTGAATTCTACACATGTGGAAAACCATGCTCAGTGAGTGATAAATGCCCACTGGAGACCAAAGCTCCTGAGATTGGGATAAGGGCACATCATGAACTTCTCCCTCAAAGCTGCTGCCATGGCAAAGCCACTGAGATTCGGTGTGATTGAGGCACCCAAGTGAGGCTGAGCTGCATTCCTTGCTCAGAAACAATTTGGTGCACTGATTTGCATAATGGTGCACGCATTTGCATTGTGAGCAACTTTTGTAATATTGTATATGGATGTTCCATGTGCCATAAACTGACTGAAGTTCACAGCCTTGGATATTTAGAAACCATCTAGTGCAAGTTAGCTATCTTGTCTCTCTTTAATATCAATGGATGAATTAAATCCCTTCCATAGGATGAATCTTTTTACTTCTCTTGGATAAATGTCCTAGGGGAGAGTGAATCATCTTTTAGAGTTTCCTTGCACAGACCAGCGATTTAGAAAGAGTCCAAATTGGCAGCTCAAACAAGGTCTTAACTAAGGTTTGTCATCAGATGCAATTAATTTCACCCTAAAGTTTGTAAAGACTGGAAGGCACATGAGGGCAGCAACTTCCCTGAGCCATCCAGCTGCTGATGCTTCTTTCTGGATTAGGTTTTTTAAACTTAATCTTTGTAGGAAGATTCTCAACACAGTTGTGAAGAAAGGAGGCAGAAACTTCCATTTCTAGTTTAAGTCCCTTTAGCAAGAGATGCTATAGAATAAGAAAAATCTAAAAATAGAGAAAGGAGTTTTGAAATACTTAAACCACATTACATAAGCAGAACTAACAAGCAAAACAAGTCAGATGAATTTCAAATGGTACTAAATATAACCTTGTAAATAATACCATTCTAGAAGGCTGATTTTCTGTATCAGAGAGCCAGTTAGCATTAATGGACATAACTTCTGTGAGAGATAACAAAACGAAAGGAGGTTAAGGGTTGAACATTTTGCTCTGTTTATTCTCTGAAATCCAATTAACTTCAGGTATTTGAGAAGACAAAGCTTGAAGAACACATCTGAAGAAACGTAAGGGATTGAGACTCCTGAAGGAACAGGAAGAACTCTTGATACAAACATTGCCACACA
Source organism: Zonotrichia albicollis (assembly GCF_047830755.1). Classification (NCBI taxonomy): domain Eukaryota; kingdom Metazoa; phylum Chordata; class Aves; order Passeriformes; family Passerellidae; genus Zonotrichia; species Zonotrichia albicollis. Next base: position 7,555,519 of record NC_133826.1, on the reverse strand, counting down.
TCCAACAGGGTAAATTCTTTGAATTAGGCATGAAAGAAACACGAGCTCTTCCCAACAGTCCGGAATGGAGGTATTTTTGTAATTTCTGATCTTCTTTCTGTGCCTCTAAAGTCATCACCTCCAGCAGCCTGAAATCCAGCACTGCTGCCTGTGCCCGGTACCTGCATTCATTAGCACCAGCATCTGACAATTGCTGTGTGGCACCTGCTCAGCACTGGGGTTAGGGGCTCATTTGTGCTCCTTGGATGCACAGACAAGAAGAAAAGTTGAGATGCATAAGCAGATCTTGCACAAACAATTTGTTGGTGATTTAAAAGAAAAGAAAGGTAAAATCTCCCCCCCAAAAGAAAGGAAAAAGCCCAAGCTACTGTTCTGGAAGATAGGTGTACTACAAACACAGCATAAGTTTGTGGGCTCAGTAACTAGCAAAACTTTTGACAAAGGTGTATGAAGGTGGATCTGTCATGATGCAGCTTTGAGGGAAAAGCACTCAGTCACAGAGAGAGGAGTAAACTCTGACAGGATGAGCTGTAACCTTCCATCAGGTCCATGCACACTCAACGTGAGCCTCACGTGTTGCTCTGATTTCACAAGAACAAGCAAAAAGGTAAAAGAGAGCAGCTCCATCCCACTGAACAATCAGGATTGACCCAGGAGAGAGGGACACCATAAACCCAAGTAAATACATATACACAGGGATATATCCAGCTTCCAGAGCTAATAAAGTCCAGACCATGACTCAGCTAGTGGAATTAAGTGTGCCTGATGTCAGTCATGCTTGCACTTATATATGAAGAAAACTATCTGCTCAGAAGCAATTCATAAGCAATGACAGGCAAAATGTTTTGGGGTTTTTTTCCCATGTAATGGCTGGGGTGGGGAAGCTGCTCTGCAAATTAAGCCCCTGCAAGAAATCCAGGGGTGAAGTGACTTTGTTGTACTGAACAGGAGTTTCAGCTAATTTGGGGCAAAAGCATTCTCTCATTTTCACCCAAAGTTCTATATCTCCCTCATGGAGTTAAAGTGCAGAAACTGATATTAACTTCTGCTGTGTTATTACACTAAAAAGAAGAAATTTTAAGAAAATAAGCTTGGAGATACTAGATATCAGTAAAAAGAAATGCTAGCACAAAATTAATTGTTATTTGTGTAGCTGGAAGTGAAGGTAGATAAACATCTGAAGGGAAACCGTACAAATTGAGGATTTGTGCTCTCCTAAAGTCAGTAGGGTTTTCGTATTTCTGGGTCATCTATATTCTCTCAAACACTAAGTTTGCAGAAGAACTTTCTCTGTATAGACATGTTTTGAAAATGGCAGTCTGTCAAGCCACACTATGTGGGATCCATCTCACTTATCCTTTACAGGATATGCATCAAAGCTGAACTGGTCAACTGGGATTTTCTTAAAATAAGAGAAACAGGCCCCTCCAAAGGACTGTTAGTCTCATCTATTGTAAACAACAAGCTCAGGATGGAGCACAGTGCCCTGTAGATCTGGGGTTTTTTTTGTCTTCATCTATTCCTGAAGAAATCCAACTCTAATTGGTAAGGTCAGACAAGAATAACTCTCCCCAGTAAGACAACACATTAGCATGTTCTCCTGGAGTCACAGATATGTTTCAGAAATAAAGAGCAGCCTTGGCTGAGGGAGGGAATGCAGAATTGGATCCCTATAGTGCTAGACAGAGTGTCAACAAAATTGGCTGTAGCTGAAAGGTATGAAATCAGCTCTCCATCTCAGTGCTGTCCATGCAGCTCTGGATTCCCTGTAGTGCTGCTTCTCCTCTTTCACCCTACTCTAGTTGATTTGGGATTAAAATATGAAAGCAACTGGAGCAGAGTGGTTTTATTAAACAGCTGCTGTAGAGGAAGGCTTTGAGCTACCTCCTGTTACTTTGAAAGATACAACGCCAATAAATCTACTTCTGAGTAATGGTAACAACACACTCAGTGTTAGCACTGCTCCTGCCCTGTTTGCTTGTCCTGTGAGAAAGATGAATGGCTGTCATGCCTCACATGAGGATCATAAATAGCCTGGTATGAGAAAACGAATTTGGCGTTTATGGGGCACCAGTGCCAGTGAAAGCATTTTTTGGGAGCGTGCCAGCTCTGGCTTGCTTGTGAAAACCACTGAGTTTTCTTTTCTCACATCAGTCCTTCCACTAAAGAGCCTTTGGAGTTTATGCCCACACCGGCATGAGCGCTGTGAGGGAATCAGTGCCTGCTTTTAGCTGGAGAGAGGGTTACCAAAGCTTCCATAAATTACATTCTAAGCCTGTGGCTGTGGCAGTAAAAAACCTTAAAAACAACCCCCCCAAAAAAAAAAAAACCAAAAAAAAAACCCTCAAAAAACTGCATCTACAAAAAAAAACCTAAACACCCCAAAAAATCCCCAAAAGAACAAAACCAAAACAAACGAAAAAAACCAAACAAAAAAAAAACTATAAAAAAACCACAAAAAAACCCTCAAAAAAACAACAAAAAAACCCCCATAAAACCCTACCAAAAAAACCCCACCAAAACAAAACCCCTAAAAAACACCAAAAAAAAACCCAATTAAAAAAAAAAAAACAGAAAAAAACCCGAAAAACCCCAAAAGAGCAAAACCAACACAACCTAAAAAAAAACAAAAACAAACCAAAAACCTAAACCACCAAAAAAATTTATTCTGCCTCTATGAAAACTGAGGTAAGATATTTCATAGAAATGGTAGCTAGAGCTGAAAAGCTGGGCAGCACTGAACCAAGGAAAGGAAACAGGATTTCTCTGAAAGGTCTGGGACAAGGTTATCAATCTAGATAGACAATATTGTTTAATGAGGAGCTTGTAGGTAGAATAAAATAAACAATATGGGTGGCAACTTGTAGTCTCAGTTATCTGGAAACAACTGTATTTGTTGAGAATGATTTTGAAATCAGAATGTCTCTCCAAGTAAATATCTAATGTCAGTTATATTGGAGGACTTGTTTACTCTACATTAAGGAGGTTCTCATCTATTTGTATCCAGCAAAATAAAGCAGGCACTGCCAGCCAATTAAACTGGTTCCAGTTACTGTCTACAAATCTGTAAAAGGCCATTTTTAATATATTTGTCAATTTTTATTTTAATTATGTAAGAAGTACATTTTATGATCATCAAATTAAAACAGAAGCTAACCCATCTCATTAAACCTATCTGAAAGGAAACAAAATGCACACTGAAGTGACAAATACCAATTGTTGAATCATCTATCAGAATTGAGAGCCAACAAGCATTTTCCTTAAAAACCCTGAAAAAAAAAAAAAAAAGTGAAGCAGCATTTCTGAAATAAATGAGTCTGGAAATGGAAAGGGCACTCCTGCACATTGCTCACCCCACCACAGCTCTCAGTGTGCCTTGGTTTTGGGTAACTGGGAATGTCATGTGAGGAGAGTTCCACAGTGCAATAAGGAGCTCCTGGGACTGGGATTTTCTGGGCTCTATTTTGAGGGAATAGAAATAGAATTTGGCTACCAAACTCCTGACTCCATAGCTCCTACAAATTGGAGCCAAGTTCTCCAACAGGGAATGCTTAGAAACACAGATAAATGTGTTTCTACTCCATGCCCTGCGGCATCTCTAATCTTGATTACACAATGAAAACCACAGCCCACACTCCATCCTAGCTACCCTGAGTCAAACCATGGTGAAAATTTCTGGGCTTCTTGGAGTCCATGGGCAGACCAGTTGATCAGACAGCATTTGGAGCCAGATTTTCTGCTGGCTTAACACCATTAGTGTTGGTGGAGTTGCGCCAACAGAGAATTTGGCCCTTGAGCTTGGAGTCAGTTTTCTGAAAACCTGTCCATCTCCAAATAACCACAGAATGTGCTGTGGAGGGCACACAGAGACCAAAGCAAATAAGAGGTGCTTTTTTAAAAAAAAAAATAAAAATCCATGTGAGTACTTTTGGTCTGCCACCAGAAAATAAATAGTGCCTTCAGCTTTCCACCATCTGCAGCACCTGTAATTGCACAGCCCAGGCTCCAAAGGGGCCTGCAGGCTGAAACTGGTTCTGGTTTTAGATCTTACAAATGCTGCATCTCCTGTGAGGTAATGCTGGGTTTTTAAGACTTTTTCAAGGTTTAATTGTCTCACAGTACATGTGCAATTCACCCAGGTCACTTGCATGCAAGCACTGTCTCTAATATGTCCTGCCTATCTTTTCAGACCATTTTTTAGTGATCAGGAAAGATTTTTTTCACTGTTTTCTTTTCCTTTACTGTTCCTTTTTTTTTTTTTTTTTTTTTTTGCCTGCTGGCAATAATTATAAGTTGTGCAGACACAAAAAAGCGGATATTAAATACTCTGTATTTTATTAAAAATACTGTCATAGGCTTCAGTCCTGAACCAGCAGTCTGACTAATACATATTTGCCTTCCTTTGGGACATAAACATAGTCATTATTCCTGACAAAACAAAAAAAAAGGGGGGAGGAAAGAATTGTAGCTATTTAGTAACAATTTAAAGTTTTCATTTACTGCCTTGGAATGCAATAATGTACATGCATCTGTGTAATTGTTTTTTCTATGCATTCCAGTTGGAATGGATCCTACTTCTTAGATTCATGGCAATGAAACATTTATAGCCCATATTCTGGGATTAATTTATATTTATCCTATCATATTAAATTATTAATATTAACATGCCACTCCTCCCCTTTAATTGTCCTTTTCTTTTCATAACAATAGTTTCTGTGAGGAAATCCAGCACAAAATTTTTTATCCTATCCTAGTCCAAGGATGTTTGGCCACTCTTCAGGTGTTATAGCACTAGCTGATTTATACCAGCTGAAGGTCTCATATCTCATTTCAAACTGTGTTTCACTTCAGTTCTCAGATTGTTGTGATAATTCTTCAACTTGATCAGCTCTGTTTGTGCAGTTGTCAAACCCTTTCTTTCAGTTCTTGTTTGCTGAAGAAAGGTGCATGTGAAGAAAGGGGTAGGTGAGGAACCTACCCACAAAGTTAAATTCTGTAAAAATCTCTGACCCAATGCACAGGGAAAAAATTCTCTTTATTGGCTTCCTGCTGTGTTTGCTGCTTTCTGCTTGGATTTTAGAAATGTTTGCTGATCATTGTTCAATGCAATTCTGACTGGAATCAAACAAATTGGACTGGGCTTGAATTGCCGGGATAAAATGCTGGTTTACAGCTCAGCTCTGTATTCTACAAAATGTGAGAAAGGGAAGACCCTCTGCTGAAGTTCTATTGGAACAGCAGGATTAAAGTAAATGAAACTGGGCAAAAGCTCTGACTGCTGAGCTTTGGAGTCCAGAGATAGTCTCAGATAAAATATCTTTAATCAACTTAATACCACAACAGTTAAGGAAAGATCTCATGTCATGTTCTTAGGGTGAGAGATCAGAGCATTCTGAATTTGTGTATAGATAATACAGTGGCTTGGATATTGGTTTCATTTCTGTCTGATCCAGGAAATGGAATTCACTTCTTGGGCATACAAAGCACCAGATAATACTCTCACAGTCCCTTGCTTCTGGGCAGTATCTACTCTCAAATGATCTGAAAATGTATTACATGGAGTGAACTGCACAGCAGTTCAGCAAAGCATAAAGATTGGAGTTGATTATCAGACAGCATTAGTACTACAGACCTCAAAAATATTTCTTTACCTGCTGCAGTAAATCCTGGTCACTGTATCTCAAAGAGTGTTAACTCTTGGAAACAGATGAAATAAGGGTTGTGGGCACACAGCAAAGGCTGGGGCCTCCTCATTTGGGGGGAACAAAGGACACAGACAGCAAGAAATTGTGCAAAAGAATTAATCTGACTGACATTTACCACTATTAAGTGGCAGGAGACAAGGACAGTTTAATGAAACAGAAGGGCTGAACATTTGAAACATTATATGAATAATTCTTAAAATATGCATAGCTAATCTCTGAAACGCTCTGGCACAATCCAGTAAAGAAAGATTTAGTACGATTTAAGAATTATTTGATTTCTGTGCATCTAATGAGAATATTCAGGGGTACTTCTGGGTAGAAAGAAGTAAAGGAATTAGCTCTTTGCTTAGAGTAAGACTTTAACCATTTTCTGGTATTTTAAGAAGAAATCAGGCCATAATATGTAATTTCATGGCTGCCCACTTTAGGAACTCTCAATGATGTGCTTGTTACAGCTCATTACTGGTTACAGGATGAAGCTGCTCGTTGATCTGATTTGGTGTGTGGTTACTCTTTTACAAATGCTTGGGGTGAGGTAAGAGTGATTTACCTGAGGTGACAGAGAAAATCAGTGACACAACTGGGAGCAGATCCCAGGAGGCTGAATCTCAGCTCCAATAGCTAAGAAGTTGACACTACTCACTTCTCAGTTTTGTAAATAAAGGAAAAAAGACCTCTTAAAGAGAGAAAAGAGGCACATTAGCTTTGCAAGCATGAGGCATTTATTATCTGTGTGCACATATCACATTTTAAACCCTGAGACAAAGTAATATTCCAGTCATTTTGTAGGTGAAGCAGGGCTGGAATTGGTTTAGGCTCATTCAGTAAAAGAAGGAGTTAAAGCACATCTGGTTCCTGCAGTGGGCACTGAAATGTGCACATTGAAATGTGTCAAGGCACACTGAAATTTGCCTTCTGCAGCCTCTGCACTGCTGCTGCTGCTGCCCCTGTGCTGGGAAATGCATCACCCTTGGCTGGCTGGTGACTCCACCTGCACCTCTCTGACCCCTAAAACATCTTGCCCAGGTCCAGGACGGGCAGAGAGGCAGAGGAACCACAGAATCACAGAATGGTTTGGGTTGGAAGGGAACATAAATAATGATGTAGCAGCAAGCAGCTTGCCAAGGCCTCTAAAGCAAGTCCCCAATGCTACTCAGTCTCTAAATCTGTAGCTGTACTGAAGAAGCAAGTAATACCAATTTCTTTTTAAATCTGTAGGATTTCAGACGTGTTAGCAAATAATAATTTTTTCTATAACACCAGGAATTAGCTCTTTGCTTAAAGTAAGACTTTAGAAATAAAGATTTCTATTGCTTGTTCATACACTGGGAACTAGCCACAAAATAACTAGCAACTTGAACTTCTGCAGTGGGTGAAAAGATTAAGATCAAATCCATCACTTCTAGATACCGCTAGTTTCTCAAGTAACTGAAGTTTCTGTCAGGAAGTAATGAGAAAAAAATGCTTAGAGATACATCACAAATTAATTTTCTATGTGATTTATGTTAAGCCTACAGCAGGACACTTCACTCATCTCAGATTTTTGGGATGTACTGATGTACTTCAGCACCCTCATGTCACTTCCACTTCTGCCAGCAATCTCCCCCAAATCTGAAGCATCTGGTTTCATTTCTGATTAACATCAGGAAGGAATGCATCCCCTGTGAAGAGTTGAGTTTGATTTGAGCATAAACTTAATTATCAGCCTCAGAGCATATAAATCACTTGGTAAACTATATCCTGCCTTAGTCCTGCTGAGGTCACTGCCAGGGGATCAAAAAAGAGTGAAAGTTGGATGAAAGTCCAATACATCAAGTGCAGACTAGTGAGATGTTACAAAGCGATGTGGATTTTGAGTTTAACAGAGGCAGCTCTAAAACATTCAAAAAATGATCATTCATTGTCATGGCTTTCATGGTCCAAAGGGTACTGGCATATTCTTTCTGAAAAAGCAAGTAGACTTCTCTTTCTAAGCTCTGCTATGTGTATGCATCAAAATGTAATTTGTTTTGACCATCTTTATGCAAAACTCTATTTTCTCTTTAATTATCACCACTACAACATGTGTTTAAATAAGCAATCCAATCTCTGTGTGAAAATCCACTGCATATCTGTTTGATCTGAAGACAAACTGATGTGTTCAATCTACTGAAAGCAAATCTGTGACATGAATATTCACAGTCCATTTAAACAAAGCTTCACAAAATAATTTGAGTGGTTACTGAGAGAAGCACTGCAGAAGGTACTGTGTCTGGTGAATTCTCTCTTCTCAGATGTTTGAAAAGATAATTGCTGCCTACACCTTCTATGTGGAGAGATTAAAAAAAGGCTTTGGACAATAAGACGCAAAGAACAAATTACTCTTACCAGTGGGCTGAAATATCACATCCATGTGTGCAGTTGACATAAATCCAAATTAAGGCTGATGTGGAGAGCCTTTTGCTCTGATTGCCAGTTCCATACTTGCCTTTATACAAAGCCTTTAGCCTCTGAAAGACTGTCAGGTTTATTTTCCTGAGCTCAGCATTCATGCATGCAGATACATGCATAAGCATTCACCCTCTTATCCATCCTTCAATTTTTTGTATACACTAAGAAGACTCAGAAAGCAGAATATGCTGATATAACTTCATTTAGTTTGCTTCTAAGATGGTTTTAGTCATCAGGGTGTGGGCTGCTGTTTGCACTGGATGAATATCCCCTGGGCAAAGAGCTACCTGAAGGAATGGGGCTTTGGGGAGAACTGCTTTTTCTCTGTGAATTCACTTCTGCTTTTGAATTCCCAGCTCCCAAGATTCACAGCTCATACACCACTGAAGGGGAGGAGAAAAAAATGCAATTAGAAGATAAAGTATGTACCAGTGTGAGAGCTGAACAGGGAGGTGCTGGCACATCTCTGTGAACCCCAAGCTTTTGTATCTGCTTCCTTGTGGCCAGGAGGGTTTGGTGTCAGCCCAGGTCACAGAGCAGAGCCAGAGTCAGGTGTTTGCACATCCAGGGGCAGCTCAGGGAGACGCCAACAGAGACACCGGTGCTGCCTCTCTCTTCAGTTTCCTCATAACATTTAACACTCTTTTTTTCCTAATTTTTTGTGTTCTGACTATTTATAGTTCCCAGAGCAGCCCACAGAGTCCCTGTGAGGGCTCTCAGGAAGCCCTGCCCCATCAGGGCTGGAAGTTCAGGAGGATCAGGGATCCACTCTGGTAATTTTCCCCTCATTACTGGCCACTTAGCACTGCTGGAGCAAGAAGCTGGAATGCAGCTTAATGGTAGTAAATAATGAAATAACATTCATTCTATGGTATCCCCCAGAATGAATGTTATTTCATTATTTACTATTATTCCTGGTTTTTGCCCAGTCACGTGGATGTCAAAGCACCATGCCAGAAGCTCCTCACAGAACCTGTGAGCCGGCCACGCTGTCCTCATGCACAGCCCTGTGGAAATAATCCTAAAATCTTTACCATTTATATATATGTTCAGGGAGAGTTAAAAATACCTACAAGCTGAGGGAAGCCAGGTGTCCATTCATCCATGCACCTGCACCTGTCTGTTTTTCGATTTTGTGTTCTATACATGGTGACATCAGCATTAGTGACCCAAGGGAGCATCCCTGATGCCCACAAAACTAGTTTTTATTTAGAGAAATCAGCCTTTAAATAACGATGCTGAAATGTTCTTGTTTAGTTGCATCTGTAAGGTTTTACTCAGGCATTGCTTGGTATTAACATGCTGTGTTTATCTCTAAGTACCAAACTCCTTTCTGTCCAAAAAAATGATACTGAAAATGCATAAAAGCAACATACTGTGAATAAACAGCTTATCTTGGGGGAGAAAGATAAAATTCACAAAACTAAAAATGGGGAAACCTCCTTCACTGTTGAATTTACCATTTATAGATTAATCTCTCCATTGTGTTTCTATGAAAAGCTTTTCTGGCATTCTACTCAGAAAAACAAAATCTACATTTAAATGAATGTAAGAGTGTACTACAGCAGGAGCCTGTCAGACTGTTTTATACCTCATTGCTATAATTTAATGTTATTGATGCAACCTAGATTATGTTTGAGAAATGAGATCGTGCAAATTCTCTCTCATAAATCAACCAATGTGGCACAAAATATTAGGCTACAGCATTATGTAGTTCTGAAACTATAATATGACCTCAAAGTTCCCTAAAAGGCTTCAAATTGGCATAGACTAAGAATTTGCTAAGGGTATGTTTTCAAAGGGAATAGCTGTTGCTTGTTCATGGCTTAAACATTATACTATGCCAGTAATAAAATACCAGTGATGCATGCAAATGGAAAATCATGCTGCTTTTTGTGGTAAAAAGGTTAATTCCTTTGGAAGAAACCAAGTCCCTGGATAAAAAGCACATCTCAGCCACCTGACTAACACACAGACATTTCAGTACAGTTTTATTGTATACAAGGGCTAGGAAAATCTAATAATATCCTGCTTTTTTCCCTAAGATTCAGCAGGTAAAAGCTCTGATTGAATTTCATCTTGATTTCATTAAATATTCATAAAGGCCAATTAGAAGGGCAGCTAAGTAGGCCACAAGGCTCCCTTCCATCATCCTGTCAAAGGCAGTCCATCAGACAGTCCTGTTTGCATTAGGGCCTGTAGTCAATATCTTCATTCAATCTTTATGTAGTATCCCTCTAAATCACTGCTCCATCCCACTTTACGGCTTTTATGGACAGACAAGGGGGGAAAAAAATCTAATAATTCTGAAGGCAAGATGCTTACTCGGTAGAAAGCAAAATGCAAATGAGAAAAAACATCCTCAATCAAATGTTGGAATGAAAATCTTTTCTTTAATGAGCAATGACATTGGTAGAGCACTGATTACATTGAAGAAAAACTGTTTAAAATTCATAATCAATCAAGCAAGTTTATTTTAACCTTTCATGACTAAACCGCTGGGTTACAGTTTAATTTATTGATGGTGCTTATCTCTCCCTTCAACCACTAATTTTAAAATTACAACCCATATAGAATATGCTGAGTTGAGTCACGAAAATATATACTGATGTTTATATTCAAAGAAACCTATTAGCTCTGCCTGTTTCCCTTTAAAGATTCAGTGGCCTTTCCATACATGCCATGTTATATATATTTGCAGTTTATGCAGCTGAAATGCATTAACTCCACTGATGCCTCACTGGACTGAAGTGTCCTGGCAGTTTTCATATTCAGGTCTGTTTGTCAGATAGAGCTGAGCAATTATTATTTTTTCTAGATGAGCATGAGGTAGAGCCTCATCCTGCCACTAACCACCCACTCTTGGCACAGGGGGCATTGCCTTCCTTGAAACTTCATGAAATTTGAGGATTTTGCAGATAGGCTTTTACTGTGAGCTTTCTAAATTTGTCTATATCAGGTATCATAAAAAGAAAATTATTTCCTTTACTATTGGCTCTCTTTCCAGAAGGACTTAAGGAATGCTGTGGGTTATAGCAAGGTAAAATTGGTTTATATCTTGTTTGAATCAGTTGCCTTTGCTCAAATTGCTGTTTTATGCAACATCAAAATGTTGTCCCAATATGGTTTTAAAAGACTTTCAAGCTCTCTCTTCCATTTTCTGAAAATAATGAAATATCTTTCCAACCTAACACAGGGCATGGAAATGTAAGTTTCACCATTCAGAGTTTAAAAGACATTACTACAAATTCCAGAGACCTAATGGGAACAAGCCCCTCTAGTTTCTAAAGGCCGTGTTCACTTCTTTCATGATGATTCCTTGGGAATCTTCAGCAGAGCAAACTCTGTAGGTCGTTTTCTGTAGAGCAGCTCCATGTTTCCTTCCTACAGTATTTGCACATGTTCAGCTAAGCAAGCTGCACCTAATCCTTAATTAATATTTTCTGTTCATTTTCTTTTTTCAATGTGTTTAATTACTAACTACTTACTTCTCTTGGTGACAAAGAAATTGAAGGATGGATATCACTGGGAGTCGTTAGCAAGTAGGGGAGACAATTGTGTGTCTTTGTTACGCAGCTTCACCTGAGGACACTTGACAGTCTCAAAGGGGTTGCCATGAGAATAAATATATTTTTGAACAGTCCTCTTTTATTTTCTCAGCAACATATTAGATTATTAAAATGTACTTCCAGCATTCTTTATAGTAAAAAAATCGCCATAAAATTTACTTTACTCAGTTTTGAACAGAGATTGGAATATTCCTTTCTACCCGGCTCCCTGCCCTCCTTACTATACATGCAGCTCCATTAGGGTAGAATGTGGATCTCTGGGCAATTCTGATTTTGGTCATCTGAGAGGCTGAAAAATATGGTCATCCCATTTAACATGCCCTGTAAACTACTGAGAGACAACATTTAGTCTTTCTGGACTGTGTTTGCTCTGCACTTAGTCCTGCTTGCTTAGGCCAGGCAAGAACCATGAGCAAATTATCCAGGGCTCCCAGCAGGGTGAAGCAAAACATGATTTTCATTTGCTGTGGGAAGAACAGCTCTCTGCAAAGGAGCTCAAATCTCTTCTTGTCCCTCCAGGCACATCCCAGGGTCACAGCCTGGACACTCTGGGTGTGGGTAGGGGCTGGTGCAAGGTCCCCTTTGCTCCACCACATCTCTGGTTAATCCCATAGTCCTTAATCTGTCTCTCTGCCTTAACAAAATGCCTTGTGTGGTAAGGAAATCACACCAAAAGGCTGCAAGCAGATCAGGCAAAGGGAAGATATTTATCATTTTGTTTGGCCTGCAAAGAGTTTGATGTGCCTTCCACAGGCCACTGGAATGACAGAGCCTTTAAAATATTTGAGTATCATTTTAATGGAGTAGACATTTTCTACCTGCTCTCTGTTCACTTTCTTAAATCTTGGTCCCGTTTCAGTACCAGTTAATTTGAAAAACAACAAGAATAAAGAACACAGAAGCTGCTTTAGGCAGACCTAAGATAACCTACTGTATTGGACATTCCTACCCATAAACCTCTGGCATTAACCATAAACCATCCTAATCACCATTGGAGCTACATTTCTGTCGCTTTCCTAAACTGTGAGCAGAGAAAATCCCTGACCTGTAAAAAAACTAGAAAAATGTCAAATGGCTCAGTTTGTAGCTTGTGTTCAAATGATTATTTAAAGACTCCATCCTGAAAAATTTAAAGCTTAAGTAAACTACTTCTTTCCATTCCTCCCCTTCTGTGTTAAGAAAAAACACCACGTCAAATATTCACTGCCCTGTTGTATTTGCTACAATGGCAGCCAAAAAGTCCCTGACAGGATGTTGGGAACCGCCAGGAAAGCTGTTGCATACAAGCCAGGATGATTTCACTGCTATGCACACCCTTGTGAACATGAATGTTTTGAATCTTGTGTTTGGTTCCTGCATTCTAGGAAGGACACTTGGGGTACTGCATCCGACACGAGGAGGATGTGGACCAGTCTGACAAGAGCACAAAGATGATCAGGAGAGTGGATCACAATTCCTGTAAGAAAAGGCTGGGAGAATCGATGTTGGTCAGCCTGGAAAAGTGGAAGCTATTGTGCTTTCAGTATTCCTTGAGGCCTGTAAAGAAGATGGGGACAGACTTTTTGGCAAACAGTAGGAAAAGGGGGAAACCAAAAGGGACAAGATTTTAACTAAAAAAGAATAAATTCAAACTAGATATGAGGATGGCCCTTTTTTTACAGTGAGGGTGGTAAAACACCAGCACAAGTTGCCCACAGAGGTCATGGATGCCCCATCCCTGGAAACAATCAGGGTGAGGTTGGACAGGGCTCTAAACAGCCTGATCTAGTTAAAGATCTCCCTATTCACTTCAGAGGTTTGGACCAGACGTCCCTTCCAACCCAAATCACTCTGTGATTCTAGATTTCCATGAATTTATGACACAGCACAATGAATTTTTTCTGTGACTCTAGGACGTAGCACAAGGACAGAGGGTACAGAGAGGGTTACAAATGAGTAAGATAATGAAGAAACTGCCTAATGAGGAGACTTTAAAAATGCTAGTTTTTTTCAGCTTGTAGAGAAGTCTGTAAGATGGGATAGAGAGTCACAATATCCTGGAACTTGTGGATAATATGAAATTAGAAAACAGAGTTGTTATTCACCAAATCTCCCAATTACAACCAGGTGCCATTATTCTTACTGAAACTAGTGACACACAGGGTTAAACCAGACAAAATTATAGTGTTTAAATAGCAGAGACTGAACTTCTGGAATTTGTAGCCATAGGAGGCCGTGGAGACAGATAGCACTGGCAAGTTTAAAAAGAACTCCAGGCACATCAGGTCCACAAACAGATCCTAAAGTGAATAGGAGAGGATGTAGTTTTTAATATCCGTAATCCAATGCTGGTGGCTGCTGAGAGGTTGAGAAGGGAAGGCACTGCAAGCAGTGGCCAGCCTGATCCACCCTCTTTATTGAGAATCTCTTGCTGCCACTGTGGGAAACAGAGCCCTGAGATAGACAAACCCCTGCCTGCCTCAGCAGGGCCCTTCTGATGTTTCTATATTGCTCTGCAAAAGTGAATGTTCTCTGAAAGATGTGCAGATTGCACCTGTGGATGGTAGGTTTAAAAATAAAAAAGAGATAAGTTGAGCAAAAAATGGAATATGACATGTTTTTAGGGGGTTACAGAGGAAGGAGACTGGAGTCTATTATAGTGAAAAAAAGAATCTGAAGTGTCAGGGATCAGTGGTGAGAGGAATGGAAACCAAAAGTACAATGGGAAAATTGTTTTCTTAGGGCTGAAAGGGTGGTGGATACCCAAGTGCAGATGGGAGAGCATGAATCATTTGTGGCCTTAGTTCTGCTTGTCTGTTAAATGAGGTTTATGCTATTTATCCTGACAGAAAACACAGAAGCTTAATTTGTTATGTTTCAAAGAATTTTGCAGAAGCTGAAATGCAAATTGCTTGGAGATGGATCCAAAATGTGCATAATTCAATAAGGCAATTTTCAATAATTTCCAAGATGCCCTGTGGAAGCCAGCTCTTAGCACTGCACACCAGGTTTAGCAGCAAACTGCTCAATGAGGGCATTTGTTTTGCAAACCATCCTCTCATCATCTTCTGGAGGAAAACAGGGATGGATGAACTTTTAAGTTCCTAATACTGAATGAAACTGGACGTAATTTCCCCTTCCAGAGAATACCATGTTGTAGTTACCATCCTGGACCATCAAGAAAACAAAAAGGTGGCTTCTTTTTTAGGATAAAGAGAGCTATTTAAACTGAAAAACTATTCTTAGTCCTGTACAAATAAAATCTGCTCAGGAGCAGCCCTTAATGATTTTGGTAGCTTTTAGAAATGGTTGCTGATCTGCACTTCAAGAAGAATCATAAGAATTTGTGGGGGTTTTTCTGCTTCTTTTTAAGAGCACATGTCTTTCTCCATATTTCTGCAGTTTTTCACATTCTTGTTCTGGATACACACAATTACTTCCATTAGGCAGCCTAGATACACCAAGAGAGAAATAGGAATGTTTCCCTTTATCCTCCAAAAGCAAATGTAATCATGTTCCCTTGCTGATTTGTGTTTTGAAATTACCATTCTAATCCAATAGTTTAATTTTATTATGCCCTTCAGTCTAACAGACCAGGCAGAGAATGTGTAATCACAAACAAAGGGCCAAATCCTGCTTGCCATACTAATGGGAGTAGTCCCACTGATTATAATGGGACTACATCAAGCCTTACCCTTAACTAATGTGAAATGAGATAAACACACTCAGACTCTGCTGCAGGGTTTTCTTGGAGCATTTCTCCAGGCTTGTTACTGAGATTTTAAAACACTGTCTAATGTAGTGCTGAAAGTACCACCAAAGTGGAAAAAAACATCTTCTTCATTGGAAAGTGCAAGCATGCTGATATTTAGCCTATGTTGAGATAAAAAACCTCAAATATAGTATTTATATATAGGCATTTGAGGTGTTTAAATATAATATATTTTAGTATCCTTTTGCAAAAGAAGCCACGTGATCTTTCAGGTGGAAACCCACAGATTTAACCATTTCCTGCTTCTCAACAGAATTAGCTGTAAATTGGAGTGGTGATGGGGAAAAGGACATTTCATCAGTGCCCCCATTAGTTCTCCTGGTGCTCATCCCATATGGAATTCCCTTCGCCCTGAATCCCTGACAGGTCACACAGCATCTGCAGAACTGTGGGGGGAAATCTCTCCTCTTGTTTTATCTCAGCTCCCAAACCCATTCTCGCCTGATATTCTCAAACCTTCTCGGTCGAGCCTTCAAGGTAAAGAAAATGTAAGTTGTAAAGGGTAGCTGAGACTTATAAAAGAAATCAGGTGGGAGACTTGTAGAGAGAGGTGTTAAATAGTTGCAATATGGGCAAAGAAAGAGCTATAAAGTGAAAAATAAATCCTGGGAAGTACAGCAAACCTATGCTGCTGCCTAAGCAGTATAACCTTTGCTAGGCTATTAAAAACTTACTTTAAAATAACATAATTGATTCCCTACCTCTCCACTCCAACCTTCTGTACAACCAGGATGGAAAAATTTGGAAAACATTCCGGACAGAAAAAAAATAAAGAAGGGGAAGGAGAGGTTTAGTACTTGGGTTTGGGGTTTTTTGGTGAGTTTTTAAATATTTTTTCCCCTGAAATGGTCTGCTCTCAGCTCTTTCAGAACCTAGGTGGCTGTGTGTAATATTCAAACTTTTCAATCCTTTAACATAATGTTTATTTCTGTCAGCTGAGCAACCTCTTTATCCAGTTCCCTGATTTAGTATAGTCCAAACAAAATACAGCTTTAAAGCCTTCATACTTTCCCATTATCAGGTCCTATGTGCACATTTGGCTTTTTATTCTTGACTGTATATTATTTACACAGAACATCTTTCCTTGGACTCATAAAAGTGTCTAACTGACCATGTTTCTGATATACAAGAGTCAGTCAATATAAAAGATGTAGAATGAATTGATGACCAAAACTTGCCTTTTCCAAGCCATCATCAGCAGTGCAATAAAAATGATTCAAACACCCAGCATGAGTCATGCTGGCAATCTGATGGGATCATTGTTTCCCAAAAAGGAAGCCTGTACAGAAGACTCTGTGCTATTCACTTCACCAGTCTTCTTTTAAAGTAATAAAGCAACACAAGGCTTGTCAGAAATCAGGTCTTACCCAAACAGGCCCATTCCAAAAACACCCCTGCCATTCCCCTCTTCCTAAGAAAGCCTGGGAACACACCACAGCCTTTGAGCGCACATCTCAAATGGGAAAAAAATAAAAATCCAGAGTACTTTGGAAGTACTTCCCAAAACCAGGGTTCCTTTCCAGGAAAGAAAGTCTAGTGCCCTCTCTTTTACATTGCTTTAGATCCATTCATCCCTGGATTAGGTTAAGGAGGTCACACTCCTTTGTAACCAAATTGATACACCTTATTTAGGAGTTAAGTCACCCTAAGCAACCTAAACAGCTAAGGGAGAGAGACAGACACCTCCAGAAAGCATTTGAGCCAACTTAAGATCAAATTCACTATGGAAGTGCCTTTTTCTTCACTGATTACCATAAAGCCCCAGATCAAGCTCCTAGCTTTGAGCAAATCTCAGCAAAATGCTAAAAAAAGGATCAGTTAGGGCTGTAGACATCTGCAGAGGCAGGCAAATACCTTAATCCAAACCAGGCAGCCAGTAGCTATCACAGCTCACTAACAACATCTACTCCCATTTTACACCAGTGTTCTCTTACAGAAAGATGTTTGCTCTGTAAAGAAAGACAAAGCCTGCAAAGAACTTTGGATCATCAGTGAAAACGAGGGACAAACCTGACCTAAACTCACCTGCCTTCTTCCATTCCCCAATGGCACAAAGGGGAAAGGTCCCCTTGAGCCATTTCTATTCATATATGTTCAAATCATATATATCTATATATTTTTTCACATTTATATTTCTATTCATATATGTAAATAGGGAAATATATTATATCTACAATGTTCTGGCCTAAATAGTGTTGGTGAAGTGGATTAGATGAGCCTGATCCAAGGCCATGATGATGAGGATGGTGCTCCTCATCCACCACTTACATTAGGGAAGTTTTGCTCGTAGCACATGGCAGCTGTTCACACATAACAGCAAATAGTGTCAGTTCTGTTCAGGAGAAAACACAAAACTGGCCATCACTTCTTCAGTTCTCAAACTGAGATACCAAGATTCGTGATATTTTTGCCCAGAAGTGATATGTGGCGTCCCAAAATACATACTTAAAAAAAAAAATTAATAGTAGTTACTGACCTTTCCTGTCTTTCGGCGTAACAAGACACAGTCCAGTCAAGCTCCTTTTGAGTTTTGCTAAGAAAATAATTTTAAATGCCACAGAAGGCACTCCACAGTCTTTTCCCCACATGTGTGTCAACCCTTCATGAAGGGTTCTCTTGACACAGAATTTTAGTAGCTGAAATACAAATTAAAGGAGAGCAAGAACAATCAGGACAAAAGCATCTGAATCTCCTGCCCCTTAGAAGGAACTTATGAAGTGCATCAAAGCCCTTGAAAAAGTGGCTTGAAAAAGTGGTTTTGGAAAAACAACCAGGCTTTTATACATGGTAAAACTGGGCCAAAAAGAGACCAAATGGGGACAAACATGCCTGAGCCTTTAGCCACTGAAGCAAGGGGCTAAGCTGCAGATGCACAGCAGCAGGAGAAGCAGCAATGAGAGCCTGGCAGGTGGAAGGGAAAATGGGAAGCCTGGGAGGGAGAAAGGAGAGAGGTATCCAAAGAGTTCACAGGGGCAATGCTCTTCCAGCTTGGAGCAGCACACTGAGCCACCCTGCAGGGGAGAGAGTGGCACAAAAACTTTTAATGGCTCTGATTTTGTACTCTTCTACCCTCCTCTGGTGGTTTATGTGGACAAGCAGTCTCCTTGCATGGTAACACAAAACAGTCAAAGCAGTATTATCCAAGCACACTTCAAGCAAATTGGGAGATCAAGAGGCAGACAAAACTGACAGACTGAAACTGGAGGTGCCGCAGAACTGTAATATGATAAATAACAGCTATAGCAAATTCAGAGGATATTTTGTTTATTCTTTGCCAGAGGTAGAACAAATGTTGAGTGGCCAGCAACGGATTGATTTTTCTCTGTCAGCTGATGCTGTTCAGAGTCTGAATTGTAATTATTATGCTACTATTACCTGAGTTACAAAAATCTACTCAAGGTTTTCCTACAACATGCGCAGAACAGGAAACACCGGAGTAAGAACTGAGCAAAGAATTAACACAACTATAAATATAAATGCTGGTGTGAGAGGCATACATTTTCCTCTGACTGGAGCTGCTCACACTTCCAGTAACTAATATGTCATTCAGAAGGGCTGAATTTCAGCCATCCCACAAAGCAAGGACAAGGACTCACGGTCAGCTACAATGTGGTGCACCAAGGCAGGCGTGCCAGCTTTCTATTATCATGGTGAGATTCCATCACTGCATTAAGCCAAGTTGCTTGACAGCTATGAAAAAGACAGCTTCATCCACTTTTATCAGAACACTGACCTTCTCAGGAAATAACAGGATATATCCTGCTATCATTCCTCACATGAAACTCCTGTTGGGGTCAATAGGAATTTGGCTAAAAATGTGAAATAAGTACTTGGCCCATAATGTTTAGTGCCACATAACAGGCTATTGGGAAGGGATCCAGCCTTAAGCATCAGCTCTCATTAACTACACTGCAGATTCCATTTCAAAAGACTTTCTGAAATTTTCTGTGCACATTAAGTACCAAGAGCCAGATCCTGAGCTGATGTAAATCAGAATATCCACGATGAAGTCAAAGAAATAAGGTCAATAAAAATCAGTCAATGAACTCAATACAGCTAAGGAAAACTACACAACAGAGAATCTGGCCCAATGAATAATCAAGTCCAAGCAACGCTGCAGAATTTTTTATCTGCAGTGACTGATCTTTTCTGCATATTCTGTGAGTCTTCACCTGTGGAAGGTCATTAGATGAAACTGCTGGAAACCCCAATACAGCAAAGGCTGTACCATGAATAAATTCAGTTCTGGACTGTAAAACAGCATTTTGCCCTACTATAATAAATATAATAAATAAAATTCTTTTCTGAATTTTGTGATGATCTGACTTTTCTTGTGATAGAACAATAGCATAATTTACTATATAACAAATCCCTGCCTACAGGAAAAGGGGAAGTTCTCTTCTGCCTACTTATTTTCCTGATTTTTATAGTCTTCTGTGTTATGTAAAAAAGGAAATAGGCTCAAATGTTTATTTTTAAATGAAACACTGCTAAATATGTAGCTTTCTTTCATCTTGTTTGAATATGACTTACCCAATCTAGAGCCCTGGCCAATATTTTTGGATCCACATTCCTAAGAAAATATATTTAAACTACCTTACAGATTACAAGTCTGCAACATAAGTGTTTGTAGAAATCAAAAGCTTCCACACAGGTATTCAGTCAACAGATATAAACATTTGGACAATAATTTTGATAATGTCATAGAACTCACTTTTCCAAGCCAAAATATTACCCTTTTAAACAACAATAATTTATAGTACCATAAATTTCCTAACAAGAAAATAGGAATGTTTTTAAGCTAAGCACTGCACAAATGCCAACCAAGGTGAGAGTTATAAAAATAATAATACAGAAGTCCTGTCACAACCTCTCCTGCACTCCAGAGAGCAAAAGATGGATCAGTAAAAGCAAATACACTTTATGAGACTGTACTGCAACAAGTCATCTTCTCTCTGTGTACAATTTGGGTTTTCAGGAATTCTGTGCACCTTGGCATTTATTTGGTAAAACTAAAAGCTGGAGCTGGCATGTGTCTTAGACCATGCAGCATTTTGGCAGGATCAGCAAAGCCCTAAATGGGGCCCACATAAAAACCAGTTCTATTACTCTTCCTCCCTCTTTGCAATATTCCTTCAACTCGTGCTTGAAGGCCATCAAAATATGAAATTGCCTTAACTATGGAAGCTGCATGACAACATTTCAATTAAAAAGCTTTTAGGAAAGGTCATGGAAGGCATCTATAACATATTTCTAAAGGTCTTGGGATGGAGAAGGGTACAATGTGGGTCATGTCACAATTATGGTAAATTGGGTAAAACAGTTTCCTGAGACTGCTCCAAGCAGAATAAAAGTGATTGAGAAAGTCACAATATGACAGGTATTAATAAGTACTACCTATCATAATGTCTGATACAACATCTTTTATCAAAAGGATCCCAGAGCACTTTGTAAAACTCTACATGAACTAATTTCTTTTATCACTAACACATTCCCTTATTTCTGAGAAAGCAGTGCACTGATGAACTCTACACAGCAGCACAGCATGAAATTTCTCATAATCCCAGAAAGAGAAAAATACCATTTCTCTTTGAAGTTTGGACAGGGAAATCTGCATTTAGGGGTAAGTTCTCACTAGCACAGTACATTTTCAATAGCAAACATCCTGAAGTGCTGCTTCCCTCTGTCCAAAGCCAACAACATCCAGCACAGCTGTGCACTTTGTAACAACTTTTTTAGAGTAAGTTCAGAAGAGGAGCATCAGTCACTGAATCACCAGGAATATGCCCTTCCAAATCCATGTCCAATACCAAGGTTTCCTATCAAAGCACTGCCTCAGATCAAGATGATCTGAATTATCAGAACTGAAGAGATTCCAGTCCATGTGACACAGCAAATCCCACACTCCTATGTTATTTAACAGTCAGTAAAATATCAAAAGCCTTCCTGGAATATTACCTGAATATCTAGGAATGGTGACTTAAAAGCCATAAAGTGTTTAAACAATAATTTAAAAAAAGAAGCTAAGAAATAGATAGATTGCTGAAGAGGAAATCTTCAAGGGCCTGGATTTGACAGGCTTGTCAATATTAAGCAAAAATATGTGCCTAAAGTAAGGAGAGGATGAAAACAAAAGCCTATTACCAAGTCTAAAATATTTCCTTTTGGTACAGAATGCCATCTTTTTACCTGGTCTTCCTTCAGCTCTGAGCCCATTCTTAAAATATATATCATCTATCTATCTATCTATCTATCTATCTATCTATCTATCTATCTATCTATCATCTATCTATCTGCCTATCTTCAGTGAAACAACAATGCAAAAATGCGATTTTTTTCCTATGCCCACAAAGCTGGGAGGAAGCATGCCTGATGTCATAAGGATGCAAAATTACAGGGAAAGAGCTCTCAGAAAACAAATCTGTCTCTTGTGTCTTGGGAGGAGTTTGATTAGTGTGACTATGGATTTTTTCTGGGTATTATTATTTTTTCCTGTGCCTGTGAAGGCTAAATGAATAATTATATTGCAAGAGTTCAGCCTAAGAAAAGTATTTATTTGCAAAGAAAGGTATATACAGCTCCATTTGTTAATCTTAAAATCTCTCCTTTTCCAGGCCATACAATTGAAAATGTGCAGGGTTTTTTTAATATGCCTTTCATAATTTTGATGATGGCAAGACAAATGTTCACTTGATTTTTCAAAGGATAGTTCAAGGTCTTTAAAATCTGGGAAACTATTTTATTAAATGAGATATGTCTCAAATAAGGATTTTCTGAAATATGAAACCCTTCCATATTTACATGCATTTATCCAGGTCGTATCTCTCCCTTGCCTTAAATTTTTCCCTGACTTCAAAATGTCCCAGCAGGGCAGTGTAGGTAAGAGGACATTGCAATCCTATGGATCCTATGGATCACCATTCCCGTCGCTTCTTTTATTCCCTAGAAATCATCTGAGATCTGCACACGGGGATTCCTGCCTCCCCAGCCCACCACATGTGCACACACACACAAGCACACAAAGGATTATTTTATACTGACATTCAGCTGCCAGCTCATTTTATCCTGGTCTTTATAAAATAATATCCTAAGTAGCCTATTAGCTTTAAGGTCAAAGTCTTTGTCTATTTTCTAAATCTGTTCCCTGCTCTCCCCCCCCGCCCCCCACTTCCTTTCCTTTCATTACCCTTTCCTATCAATTATCTCATCCCTGCCTGCTGCCCATCTGAGCGAGCCAGCAGGACCCCCTCAGTGCCCGCCAGATTGTCTCATTCAGCGAGCTCTCAGGTTGCTGCTGATTGCCGTCTTTATTCATTACCAAAACACTTGCTACGCGCCGCTCGGGCCCTGGCAACCGCGGGCGAGGCGCTGCCAGCGAGAACGTAATTACTGCTGCACCACAAACAGAGCAGGGATGGAGGCATGGATGGATGGAGGGATGGAGGGATGGAGGGATGGATGGGCTCTGCTGTGAGTTGTTAGGAGCAGCAGGGAGATGGGCCTGGGCTGGTTTCGTGCTGGAGCAGGCCGCGGGTTTGCCGCGCGCTAATGATCGGCCCGACTCGCGGTTCTGACGGGCCTGGTCTGAGACAAAACGCATCTCTAAACAAACACAGCAGCAATTTACAGGTGTGGAATAGGGTATGAGAGGAGCTCTGCCTGAGCTTTCATCTATGGGTTTGTGAAGGGCATGGCACTTCCATAGAGCCATGAGCACTGCTTGGATGTGGAAGGTGGGCAGGGAGCCTGCTCTGATCCAAGGGAGGCTGCCCATAAGGGCAGAGCTCCTTTTCCTCATTTCTTCACTGAACAAAAACAGTTATTAGACACCGTTAGGCAGCCTAAAGTCTCCCAAGTGATGACTGCCTTCCCAAAGAAGCTAAATGTTACTTTCAAATGATCTCAGGCACAGATGATCCTTTTCTCTCCTTGCGTGCAAATTGCACAAGTTCTTATTTCGTCCCCTGTATTTATTGCCCTTCCCTGTAAAAACCCATCTTAAAATTTCACTCTTCCATTGGGGAAGTAAAGCTGAGCAGTGTTGCTGTTTCTAAAAAATGTTTATTAGGGGAAGATCATTCTAACATCAGCTGAAAGCTTCAGTGTGCCTTTTGTATCTGCTCTTCAAATCCTTAATCTTTAAAGTGCTCACAACGAGGAAAATGCCTTAATGCTAAGCAGTCTCTGGCAGATTTGAAAGTTAAATTCAAGCAGCATTTATCTCACCATCAATGGGAAGGATTTATCCTATTACCTATTACTGCCATTGACAAGAATGGGTTCTGTGTATCTCCAACACACAATGGGAAGCAGACCCATCTAAAACTTCTCATACAAGAAAAATCACCTTTGATCCAAGCAGTATCAAACTGTATGACAGCAGTTATAGTGATAATACTGTACATCACATGAAGAATAATTGATGAACTGAAAGGAAGCCAAAGAGATAATTAAAAAAAAAAAAGAAAAAAGAGAGGAAAAAAAAGGAGAAACCTTTCATACCACAGAGTTACAAAGACCTTGCCCCTGGATTTGTTTGCAGTGCTTTGCTTAAGGTTTAATTCTATTGATTACACATTCCATTTTCCAAAGTGCCATTTGCCTGAAGGAGCAGGTGGTGTTTGCTGTTTCCATTTAACTGATATATTAGCCATGTGGTGCACTGCATCAGTGGGCAGTATTAATCAATTTACGGCAAGATGACAGAGAGAATCACTCACAGCAAAATTGCAAGGGGGAAAAAAAGGACAAAAGCAGGAAAATAATGACCATTAATGGGGAACTTGAAAACAGAAAAAACCAAAATCTGGGCTTTTAATACTTCTCTTTCATAACAAATGGAATTGGAAAAATTTAGGAGCAGCCAGTGTTTGAAAGGAGACAAATATTGCTGTGTTCAGTGCAGTACTTTTTGTAAGCACTTTGCTGCTTGGCATTGTGTGATGAATACACAGTCACAGACCTCAATACTTGCTGAGAAACTTAGATTTCCCTCCCTCAACTAAAAGCAAAATGCATTATACAAGATTGAAGCTAGTGCAGCTCTTTTTTTGGAAGATCCATTAAGTTTCTATATGTGAAAATTGTTTTTGTGCTACTTTATATATTATTTGAATAAATATTTTAAATTTGTGAATTTAGTATGGAGACTTTGACACGGAGGTGTTCAGGCTCAAATCAGCTGGTTCTTTCTATCTGTAAGATTTTTATTTTTAGTAAAAAAAAAAAAAGACTTAATTCACATTATTCTGTAATTATGTTTCCTCAAAAATATATCTTGATTTAAATTCAGTGAGAAAATAGAGAAAGACACATGCAGAGGAGGGCAAGTGACTTCCTCTCTATTTGCAGTCAGGAAATTCATACCTTTCTTCAGGAATGACAGGAAAAGCACCAAACTTTAACTAAATGGTTTTGCACTCCAAATTGCTTCCTCATCCACAAAATAAAGAATTGGCAGAGGAGCTTTAGGCTCCCCAAGAGTGTCTCCAGCAGGAGCCTGGAGGGGCTTGCCTTTCCCAGTGAGGTCAGTCACACCAGAGGAGGAGCAGAACATCCCTCTGCCACAAATCCCACTGTCCTTTCCCCATCCAACATTTTCACCCTCCAAAACGGGGTCCAGGCCCACCCTGCATCCCCTGCTAACAGAGAAATGCCCTGGCCACATCCACCCTGGGTTAATTTGGATGGTCCAGCAGAGATTCTCTAGGGAGCAGAAGTTGAGTTCAGGCTTCAGGGCCAGGCTGGATCAGCCCCTAAAAACCTGACCCAGATTGTGCCACCCCTGCCCATGGCAGGGGGCTCGGGGCCAGCTGAGCTTTAAGGGCTTTTCTACCCAAACCATCCCATTGTTCAATGATTCTGTAAGCCACAGAAAAGGCCCAGGATGGCTGAAGATTTCTTGAAGTTTGCAGAATCAAAGGATTCTGCAAGAAATGCAAACCCTCCCATTGAATACCTAGCAACACAGGGACAAAGAGCTGAAAGGAATGTGAGCCCATGAAAAAGGAGAGGCTCCATTTAGGAACTGTCAGATGTTCCTGAACAGCATGTAATCCATCTCCTTTGTCTCCTTGCACATGCTGTCTCCTATAAACTGACTTATCCCTAACTATCTGATGCATTTTGTTGTTTAACATTCTGTCCTTCCTCATTGTTATAAAGTATGAGGATGCAGTGAAACTATGCTTCATAAATTAACAAATAATAATATAACACTGCTTCAGAAACTTGTCTAAATGATGTAATGTTATCATGAATCATAGCCTTAATGAGGATAAAGGAAATATTTGGCAATGGAGTATCATACTGCAAAATTCAATGCAATGAAGTTATAAAAGCTTTCAGAAGTACCTCATCATTAAATAAATTTAGCAAAATTTTCAATTTGATGGCTTGTCCTGGATTAATAAACTTGCGGAGAGTTTGCTTTTGCATCTTTTGTGGTTTTTTCTTTTTTGCATGTCTGGACAGAGAGGGAGTTTGAACATCTGAGCAAGTTTACAGGGTCTAAGTGAAGATGACAATAATGTGAAAAGCAGAACTGGGAAAATCACTTTAAAACATTAAGTGAAATTGTACATGGGCTAATTTACAGACTAGGGACTCTTAAGGGAAATTTCTTTTATCCTCCTGAGCTACTTCATAGCAAAACATTATCAGGAAACCATTTCAAAAAATCATGCCAGCTTAGGAATTGCCACAATTAATGAATCTCATGGACCAATCCTCCCCATTGTTCTTTCCTTAACAATGTCTAATAGCTTGTATTTTGGAAGAAAATGTGAAAAACCCCCACAGCCTTGCTGCACACAGCTGTAAGGTTACTCCCTTTGGTCTCCTCACAATTGCTAAAATGAAATAATTTAATGCTGAAGCATATGCTTTAATATTATGGGAAACTTGTTAAGCAATTAGAACTCCAGCTTTTCTTTATAAGCATTCAAGGAGCTGATCTTAGGGGAATGTTTCTGTATTTTCAGTCTCTGTTACACCTGGTGTCTAACAGTTCCACAGTGGATTTTTTCATGGTACTACTCCAGCAGCAGGCACTATTCTTGCCACCCTATGGATTACCATTGTTTTCCATAGATTTTGGTCTGTTTGCTGTGATTTTTGTTGCAATACACTGTGTAAAGACACAATATAGCAGCTGCTGAGTGTTCTATCACCTTTGCCAAGCTTTGCAGCTCTCACTCAGACAGGCACACCCAGGATTTGAGATGCTAATTAGTTGAGGAGAGGCAGTAGGAAGGACTACTCACATCTCTACCCACCGAAACAGAGGACATGGAAATAGAGCTGTGAATTTCTATCTGCAATTTCTGCTTTAGTATTCTTACTCTGTGCTTTCTGCTCAAACATGAAAATGTCTTTAGTGATGCTGTAAGTAACTGCAATAGATTGCCACAAGCCACGATGCAGGAGCAAGGGCCTTAACATCTCTAGCTCAATATTTTCATGATAATTTTTTTTTGTTTTACACACCCAAACACATAGTTCTGGGGTCAGGCTGCTTATCTGCCGTTGTGAAGGGATTCACAGCATAATGCTGCTAAGGGAAAGATGCTTTAGGAGCTGCAGTGCCTTCATCTCTCCAAAAGGAGTCGTGGGACAGCAGAGTGACCTTCCTGGCAATAGGAATGATGCCACTCATGACTGTGATCCCAGAACACATTCCCAATGCACTGCAGAGCACCTTACAGCACTGCTCTCCACCTCCATCAGCACCAAAGCTTTCCAAGAGCAGCTTGATTACAGCCCTGAGCCCATTCCTCTCCTTGTCTCCTAAGGAAGACAAGCAATTTATTTTCTCCTCTGCAGCAGTGCTCTCCTTCCTGGCCTGGCACATCCCTCCAAGTCACTTGGTGTGATGTAAGGGCGGGCAGAGACTGGCTCTCATCAGCAATTCTGCATGGTTATGCCCATGTAGAATAAAAGCAGCCTTCTCCACACCAGGCTGCTTATTAAACAGCTCTTAATGGTCTGTGAGACCTTCCCTCTTCCCTCTGCCTCCAAAAATGTACCTTGCTTTATGGGACTTGTGGGAACTACAGGCTGACTACGTGGAACTAGAAAAGGATGAATTCTAATTAAGAGATAATGTCAGTGGAATAGAACTTTGTCACAGGATAATGATCCCCTGCTGTTAGATAAATATGGAAGCAAAACTTAGGCAGTTTTTGAAAATAAACAGTGAGGTGATGCCAAGATGTTTATATTCAGGAAGGGAAACATTTATCCCTCTGCAGTATTTCTATTTCATGGGGTTTTTTAATTAAACAAAACCAATCCTTCCCTCCCACACAACAGAAAACATCTTCATTAATGACCTTGGCCTTGCAAACCATCAGCAGTGTACAATCCTCACTGAAATCCAAGAGAGGTGGAAGGCAGCACTGACAGGTTCACCTTAGGGAGGTAACAGAGTTTTGAGAACGTCATCAATAAAGCTTAGCAATGATTAGTAATATTTTTCCACTTATTAATACTCAAATTACTAGCTATAATGAGCCAAACTACCTTCTGGCAAAACTCCTTTTTGTCAATGGACGTATGCCAGCAGGCAATTTGGTTCAGTGTTTTACATTTACTGTATATGTATTCAGTGGGCAAATTTTGATCTGTTACCTGTTTATATTTGGAGCACATCAACAAAAGTCAGTGGAATTGCAAAGTGAAAACTATGCAAAATCTGCTTATTAATGCTTTCACACTGTATTTCTTTAATTTACAATTTCTTGGGAGCTGGGAAGAAAATAGAGCATGCAAAATACAGTGACTTATCAAAATCTGAAGGAAAAAAGCTGTAGAAGTCAAACATTATAGCAGTGACTTTGTTTGCTATGTCTGCCAAAAATTGTTCTCTTCCTCCAATGCAACTGGAGGTCACATGAAAATAAAAAAGTGTGGGAAGAAAGCCTGGCTGCCCGTTCAGGCTGCAGAAAAGGGCATCAGAAGCACCAAGCTTGGAAATTCCAGGTAAGCAATGACAGGCTCTGGTTTTTACCCTCTGTTTAACGGGAAAACCTTGTTCTCATTCTATTTTCTGGTTTCTACTGAATCTAGGCAAGGGATACAATCAGGGTGCATTTGTTGGTCCCAAATCCTTGGATATCTTTAGGGTTAATCCCACAAATGAATGTGAGCCCTGCACCAGTGCCAATGCAGCTCTGGAGTGGCTTCTCCACTACCCCCAGCAAGAAGAAATTTGGAAATTTTTTGAAGGATGACACAGAGGCATCAATGTGCCAGCAAGAAAGAAGCAGCACTGACATGCCATCAGTTGGAACTTGTCTCACATGACAGAACCTATGCCACAAGGATTCAGCTGCTCCCCTCCACAATTTAGGCTCCATCCTATCCCAAATTGCAGATTTTGTCAACTGACAAAAAAGCATCGCACAGATATTTCAGCAAGAATGAGCATAGTTTTAGTTGAATTGATTAAATGAATCTGGTATACTTCTACATTGTTTTTTCTGATCTGTTATTTTCATAATATGGTATTTAGCTGCCAGGAATTACGATCAGGAAAATTCAGTGGCTTGTGTTTGTTTTGGGTCTTTTTTTTCTAGATGAGCGAGTATAAAATAAAATCAATTAAAAAGCAGGAAGGCAATTTCTAGTGGCACTTTGCAATGACTGATTAATATCTTTTGAATATTTTTCCACCATAAATCTGCTCAGCTTGATTCCCTTCCCTAGGAAACTATTTAAAAATGAATCAACTTGTCAACATTTTGTTTAAATGTCTTAAATAGCATCATTGCTTTTGTTGTTGTTATTAGTGGAGGGTAACTTCGTTTTTTTTGCCATCCAGAGGATTCCAGGAGCTCTGGCTCCGTGCGTGGCCCAACTATTTGATATTCAGGATGCTTTGCCCCCTCTTCCATTGCTATGACAAGGTTACACAAAGTCTGCAGCTCGGTGAAAACAGGTTCCTCTGGAAGCTGCAACTCTGACAGACTTCGTACACAGCAAGGCACCCGTGACATCCTGGCGTCTGCCAGCTCCATTCCTGCTTGATTAGCTCTTGGTTACCTCAGTGATAATGTCTGGAGGCACTGATTAATGCACAATAATGGTACATCTCACTGGAAAGATAAGCTTATAGAGGATCAATTAAACAGTGGCAATTTCACAGGCTGCAAGCTGGGAGAATGGTACCTGCAGCCTTTTCTGGGAGCTGTTTTTTAACCAGTCTCTTTTGCTTGCTCTAGAATTTTCATTTAAAACGCTGACTATGATGGGGGGGGGAAAAAGAAACACCCTGAAAACGAAAGGTGATGGTACCCATTAAAATTACAAGGGAAAATGAATATGAATCAAGGCCCCTAAACATTCCTTCATCTGTCAGAGGGCTACAAATTCTGCTTAGATGATAAGACAAGAAGTTTTTTCAAATGCAAACTTGCCATAAATGGTACATAGGAGAATGCCATTGTTTCATGCAATTACATTGTTGCCTGGGCAACCATGTACAAAAGTTAATGTAAGTACAGGTTTAAAGATGAAGTGTCTCCCTGAATTGGAATAAAACCCCATTTAATAGTATAGATGATCCACAGGAAAAAAAAAAAAAAAAAAAAAATGACCTGAATGTAACTATAAAAAGACCTCTTCTTCAGAAGGAGTATAAATTAAAGGTTATCTTCCTCCTTCAGTTTTTAGTCAGTCATTTTAATAATAATAATAATAATAATAATAATAATAATAATAAAAGCAGAAATCTTCAAGTACTATATCTTAATAGATATAACAATGAAAATTTAAAGAAAATTAATATCATCTTCATATCAGAAAGCTTTAGACATATTCATCCTCTAAATAAAAAATTCACAGGACAGTTTTTCTCATAAGGGCATTTAGCACAGACAACAAATTATTTTGCCCTAGAAAACAACACTATGAAAAAGTATTTTATTGAAATGCATCTAGAGATTGTTCTTCCAATAATTATATTTAATGCTGATGGGGAGGGAGAAAGCCCATATTGTACTGGGCAGTCAGTTTTATTACTGGAATGACTACACTTCTTCCTATCATCAGGCTGGAATTAATGGCAGAATTATGGCCCATTATGTCTATTGCAATGACTTCTCCGGAAGAGGGTGACCAAAGATATATATTTGAATGTGAAACTAAAGCACACTCTTGAATGTATTCTTTGGAGTATTTTGCCTCCCTGGTCACAAGCCAAAGTGGAGAATCATCCAGAAATCATGACAGACAGAGGACATGAAACAGCAGAAGAGCAGAAATTAAGAAAGACAAAGATCTCCCTTGTTATGCAGTCATGGGTTTGGGGTTTTTTTAAATCAAAATATAATCTGCAAGGCATCCTGCATTTACACCCCTATTTATATGACAGCAACTGCCACTGCCTGTCAAATCAAAAGAAATACCTTTCTCAATTTGCAGGGAAGATTAAAAATACTCTTCTTTCTTTTCTTTACAAATACAGGTATTATTTTTGAAGGAAAAATAAACTCTTGTGCAGTCTCTTTCACTGTTAAAAAATAAAACAAAACAAAACAAACAAAGATGTGTCCTGTATTTAGAAAGGACAAAACACAAGAAAACTTATTGAAAGGAACAATGCTGTACTACTGCAGACATGGAGCAGCTGACCTAGCAGGTCTTTCCCATCTCTTACGTCTCTGACTCTGTGAGAAATGGTACAAATGCATAATAAAGTCTAACACATATTCACTAAGACACTGAGGAACTGAAATACGTAACAAAATAACTCAATTTTGCCTGCTAGGAAATGGTAAGTGTGTTTTGCTGAAAACGTCAGTTAGGAAGAAAAGAGATTTCTGGCCGATGTTGAAAGAAAAACCTCTTTGTGTTAATCCAGTTGGGCATGATTTTCACAAGTGCAGAACACTTAAAACTCCACTTGAAGTCAACAGAAGCTGCAAGTGCTCAGCACTCCTCAAAATCAAGCCCCTCGGGAGCTGGTGAAGAACAAAGAGCAAGGAACTTGTGCCTCAGATAAACTGACTGTCAAAATTTGTAGAGCTGCCATCATCTTCTCATTTAAACATGTTCTTAACACCTTCCTCTGCCTCTGAGTGATAGCTATAAGTCACTCCAATCTGGCACTGGTTAGGCAAGCAGCAAGCTAAGATTTCTGCATTTATGCTAA
Organism: Zonotrichia albicollis; assembly: GCF_047830755.1. Lineage (NCBI taxonomy): Eukaryota > Metazoa > Chordata > Aves > Passeriformes > Passerellidae > Zonotrichia > Zonotrichia albicollis. The sequence continues at coordinate 7,523,911 of NC_133826.1, read as the reverse complement.
TGCATGTGATTTGGAATGATCATCTTGCGTGTGGAACTCCGCATCTGTACCTGTTAATGCATTTAACACACTCGTGCTGTTTCCTACACAGGTTAAAGTTATTAGAACAGATACCTTCATAAAACATCAATTAGATGTAATCAGTTCTCTCTCCTTTTTTTTTCTTTTTTTTTTTCTTTTTTTAAAATGCATTATTATGTATCTCTCCAAAGCTGGAAGACCAAAAAATCAGCAAATTATTCAGCTTCAGCATGGTGGTTATCAACCTGAGCTTGTAGAAATTGCAAGATTATTATGGGACATTACAAACCACGGGTAATTGGAAGGTATCAATCTTTGGGTGTCTGTCAGATTAGGGTTATAAATCAACACAGTTAAGAGCAAAGAAGGAAATGGACATTGAGCCATTTTCTTAAAAATGTACTGACAAGTCCAGTAACTGCAGTTTGTTTCTGAGGAAATAGGAGAACTTAAAACATTGTCTGTGTTTGATAAAGAAAGATCTTATTGGAATTCTTATGAAGAGGAAAAAATGTCTTGTTATGACTCATAAAATAATAATAGTATGAATAATACTTTGCATTGTTTTAGAGCCTTCTATCTCAGTAGCTGAAAGTAACTTTATAAAAATTAATGGATTAATCTTGACACTTCATCTTTGAGGTGAACCATTATCTTTGTTTTACAGATATTAAACTAAAGGCAAACAGATTTTACACATCTTGCTAGATTAACACTTGGAGCAAGCATTAAATACAGTCTTTGCAGGAAATGCTGGCCTTCTGTGGAAGCAAGGCAGAATTATCAGTTCATCTGTTGGTATAATCCAGATCATATGAAATTGCTTTTGAACCTGATGGTCAGTGACATTTGAAAGAACTGAAGTCAATAATTGGTAATTTCCTCCTGAAGTCTGGAGGCGAGCAAAGGCAATGATCCAACATAGTGTCCCTCTGGCATCAAGGTCTACATTTTCCAGACCTTTTATTTGGCAACAATACCTGATAGCCAACAGGAACATAAAACTCAGGACAAGCCATGGTTTGTTTCCTTCCACCCAGAGGATCTCCTGGAGCACATCTTGTGAAAAAGGGAAAAGGTGGGGTTGTGTTGGGGCTAGGGGACACAGTAAACTGATTTGTGGGATACCAGGATTAAACAGTTCTATGTGTGCTTAGTTAAAAAATAAAATTTATTTCAGAAACCAGTCCCTTTAGGAAAAAAAACCATCAAACACCTGAGTGCTAAAACACATCTTTCAATATCTATCCTTCATTTTTGCCTAATGACATATGCCTGAATAGCCACCAATCCAGAGTACTTTGGAAAAGATCTTAATCTGTCTGAAATGGAAGAGCTGTCACACTGAGATAAGCTCAAGGACTAAAAATTTGTTTTACTAAAAATTGCTATCTGGAAATTCTTTCTGTAGCAAGGTAAACAGTTCCAGCTAACCTACTTTCTACAGAGTCAAAGGAAATATTTTCAAAGGATACCAGAGGTTCACATACCAAAACGCATATGAATTTCTCCGTGCTTGCTTATATACTTGTGTTTATCATGACTGGGCCCCTATCACAGTGTCAGTTTAACAGAAGTGAAAGTCAAAAACCATCTAAGTATGTCTTCCTGTGCACACCTGCAATAATACTTCACTGGATGATGGAAGGCATAAATGCACTGGCACAGCAATGTGAATAACTGAGGTTCAAACTGATGAAAACTGTTTTGAGATGCATATCCTGGGGATGGGCCAGAATTACATGGTTTATTATTAAGACCCTTGGGTTCAGCCAGGACAGATCTTACTGACCACAGCAAATTCTGGGAGTGTACTGTTGGTGGTGTATTATTCATGTAGCGCTACATAAAATTAACACAACGGTGAGGAAATATTGGCTACAATCCCAGCAATAAAGCTCTCACCTAATATGAGGGCCATTATTAATGAGGAGACATAAATTATGTGCTTTACCTCTTCCTTCATGTTCTCCAATGTAACATGGGCTCTTTTACACCTTGTATAGATTTTGAAGACTGGTGTAAGACTCATATGGATCTCTTTGGAAGATAAAAGGTTTTTATGTATGAGGTATGGAAGACCACGTAGTTCAGTTCACCTCAGCTGCAGAGCTCTAGTGATAATATATAAATCATCGTGCCACCAGGGTTAGGTATCTTTGAAGGATCTCTACATTTGAAGCTCTCCTAATCTCAGATCTGATTCTCTTTATCTCTTCAATCAGAAGACGAGGCAATATACGAGAGAGCAAGGTGGAAGCATAGCTGATGAGTTCCTCGTTTAACAACTAAAGCTAAAAAGAAGAAATTTCCAGGACTTGAGAACTGTCCCAAGGTCAGCTGCCTTCACTCATGCTCATTTTGGAAGGGGAAGATTGGTTTATAGAAATGGTTTTGGAGGATGCCTCCACTACAGGATGTTTACACAGGACCACACGTTTGGCTCAGTGCAGGATGTGATGCCATGGGGAAGAAGAGAATTTCCCTGAGCTCTGGATCCTCCCAGTTAGTGAGCACACCAGCTCAGCACACCGGGGAGAGCAGCACAGTTGACAGGCCCATCCGATTTCAATTAGCATTTCAGCTTCAGCTGACAAGTCAGAAAGACAGAGTAGGGGAAAGCCGAATGCGAGGCAGCGAAACATGGCACAGAAACTCAGCAGACAGGGAAATAACGTAAAGGCTGCTTGATTTGCAAATTGGCTCATGCAGCAAAATCAGTTTCCTTATTATTGTTTTACAAGACAGAAAATTAAGGTGGGGGGGCAGATATATATAACTACATGAAATTATTTCAACCTCAAAGAAAATATCTGGAAAATGTGAATGGTTCCTCCACTTGAAAATGCTGTAGAAGTAACAGGCAGGGGGAGCTCCTCTACTGGTCACAGGTGAGATAAAAACCAGAAGGTCCAGGAACTGCTGTCATCACTGAGCTGGGGCAATGCTGGCCACCTGCTAATTAAAGGCTCTGACATAGCTACCAAAAAATTCAAGGCTATGGGATTTCCCACCAGCTATAAGATGAGTGGACACAAAAGTCAGGATCTATTACAACTGGCATTTTTTGGCGAAAATGAGCTACACTTCAGATCTATTTTCCCTCAGGGTTTTGAAGAAGGGGGACAGATGGTTGGATAATTTATACCATTTGGCATGAGGTTACATTTGAAAAAAAAAAGAGAAGAGAAAATAAAGGAAACCGAGAGAGACAGAGAGGCATGAGCTATACATAACCGAGCAGAGAGGCAATCACTAGACACAGATCTGCTCAGGCAGCACCACCAGTGTGTGTCGCTAAATATTATAATGGCAATTTTAAATGGAAGATAGGGATTGGTGATTCCACTGAGGAGAAATTAGAGTGGACAATATGAACATCTGTTTTCTAAACATCCCCATCTGAAGATCTCAGAAAGCTCTTACATCTGTTTGTTTACATTAATACATGATCATGCTTTTCAATTCATATTCTTACTCATCACAAGGTATCAGCTTTCAGTGGTTCACTTTCTCCAGACTTCAGCTTGCAGCAAATACCACCATTTTTCTTGTACAGCAATGGACAGTAAAGTTCTAGTTAATACTAGATCAATTTTAGGAGTGATCATATTAAAAAAAATCCAAAATATGATGGTCAATTGCAGTGTAATTAATTCAGAGCACATAAAAGTGAGATGAGCTCAACGGAGTAGTAAACGCTACACATTCCCAAACTGAGAAATAACAAATTATCTAAAGGGCACTGCAAAGGGAAACACAGCAAATGGAAGGTCTTTTTCAGCCTGGCTTCTTGAAGAATCCAGTTTATGTAAAAATCCCTAATAATTTTTCAGTCTTCTCTACCATCACTGCAACCACTAGCCAATTGTCATTAAAACTCTCAAAGACACCTGATTGATATACGGATATTGGGTGGTTTAGGCACAGGAATGGGTTGCCCAGTGAAGCTGGGATGCTGCATCCCTGGAAATGTCCATGACCATGTTGGATGGGGCTTTGAGGAAACTGCTCTGGTGGAAAGCACTCCTGCCAATGAAAGGGTATGGGGCAAGGAGATCTCTAAGATCCCTTCCAACCCAAACCGCTCTGTGACTTTGATTCTATGATATTGCAGTTAGATAGATTATACAGGGGGAAATAAAGGAGAGACACTCAAAATAGATCCACAGCTGAGGAAAAACTCACAGCTTACACTTCATGGTGCATTACAGAGCACAGCTGCCACACAAAGCAGTGCCACAGGGAGCCTGTGTCCACTGTCCACTGCTTCCATGTGCATCTGCAAAATGAATCCAAACCCACAAATTTTCCTGAGCCCCTCTGGCTGGTGGAGGTGCAACACTTACCTCAGCAGCCTCAATTCCCAACCCCAGCACTGCTCAGTAGCTAACATTTACCCTCTTAAATGTGTTTCTCAAACAGCCACCTCGGGAAGGTCTTGGAAAAAGCCAAAGCAATCAAAATACGTACTGAGAGCTGTGTCAAATCTAAAGCTGTAAATATTAAAAAGCCATTGCATGAATATTGCAAAGCTAAATGCTGCATGTTGGCAGAAAGCCCACAGTTGCCAGTGACCTTCTTTGGGAAGGGAAGGCCGACCTCCAAACAGCCGTATGGGGGTTGCCTGTGTTTGTGTTTATTGTGCATATAAATACACGCTGGTCTGTTGACCAAGTTTGTGGGACATTTACAGTAGTTATTAAACTCAATCTGTATTGTTTCAACCTTTCCAGAGCTCTGACAATGTTTGTACAATAAATACTGTCATCTACCAAAGAAACTGGGGGGAAAAACTAAAAGGAAAGCGGGATAATATGGGACAGAGAGGCTGTCACAGCCTTGCTGGCTTCCCAGGTGGGGACAGGAGAGGCTGAGACCAACACGGGGGTAGCCAGTGCTGCAGCCTCAGGAGACTCCAATTCCTCAAAGCTGAAGCAAAAAGCAACAGCTCTGTCCTGGCCATAACAGGCTGCTATGGAGGCAGCTCTGCCTGTACAGACTTTGCTGCATTTGCACCAAAAATCTGCCTTGTACTTGTTGGTGCAGACTGGGAGAGGCACAGCAGGAGCCAAGGTGATGAACCTTTGGAAATGCCTAAATGTTCAACATTTACACCATGACCTGACAGCCTTGCTGTGCTCCTTGGAGTTGGAATTTTTGGTGTGAAACCTTCTCTGTCAGAATTAAAAATCCAGATAAAACCTGCCACAATGAATCTGAACTTGTTCCAGTGGAAAAAAATCAGACCAAGTTTTGAAAATCCCCATCATCTTCACAGGGTGAAAGAAACCACAGAAGATGATCTTTTAGCAGAGGAAGAGTTGGTGAACACCTTAGACACATCTCTGGCACTAAGGTTTTTATTCACTGGGCTTTTAATTTGTTTTCACAGTGGTTTGAACAAATTGAATTTGTTAATTAAAGCGGTAAAATGAAATGCTGAACATTATTGACTAGATGCTAATTACATTAGAAGAGATATCGGGGGAGGGAGGAGTCCTTGTTTTCAATAGCCAGGACAAATCATATTAAGAGAGACAAGTGATCAGTCTGAGCCTAAATTCTGCAGGGAAAAAACTGTTTACATGTTGTGGTTTAATGTTTATCATTCATGATCTTCAATTGGCAATACCAATAGAAACATGATTATTGCAGCTTGCTATTGTACCTCTTTTCAAATTTCACTCTAGTTTATAACATTCACTAAGCAGAGGTCATTACCCAATTAAATGCAATGATGCTCACTGTGCTAATCAGGAGGACATTATTTTAAAGTTGGCCTCATGAAAATGCAAGCAGTTCCCATTCCATGTCTGAAAAGCCCTTTGAGTGTTCAAGCTGTAACTTTTAGTATTAAAAAAATTATTATCAAGTTGATTGTTTTGTTTCTTCATACTCCCTTTCATTTAATGACTTTAATTTCCATATTAGCGTATTATTTTCAGCAAAATTTTAATTTCACCCTTCATCTATTTGCATGGGAATGGCTGGAATTTGGTATTACTTTCCTCAGTGTAATTTAACATAAATATAACCATAGACCTTCCTGTTAATGACCACTACACAATTTCTATTATGTGGGTATCCAGCCCCAACCTTGTGAGTTATTTGTAAACAAAATGCTTTTACCACATGACTGAAATCACTACCTTCAAAAAAATCTCTGTAAAATCCTGCTGCTGTGGAATTGCCAAGAGATTTTCATTCCTGAGGTACCTAAATAATGTCTGAAAATAGAACTGAGCCTCTAGATTACTTAATTGATAATTAATATTGTACTCTACATGCAGCAGTTCCTTTCCAGACTGGAGCTATGGACACCAATACATCTGATCAAAGTGCAATCCAGCTTAAGCCCTCAGAGTTGTATTGACTTTGCAGTGTGAACAGGGGCAATAAAGATTACCAGAAGCTTTCTGTGTCACTACCGTCCAACAGCTCAGAATCCAGAGAGGAGATTTGCTGAGTAAGAGGAACCATTTTTAGACTAACCATTTTCCTCCTCTCTGTTGTGCTCATAATCATGACCCTTTTTTGAACATCACCAGGATACTTAGTGCTTTACAAAAAACACAAGGAGACTTTCAGAAAGAATGAAGGCATTTCGTTCTAAAAGGCATCAAGCCTCTGCTGCTCATAAATACACTGTAAACAATAGATGAAGCCTCATTATAAAGAAACAAAGAACAATTGCAGCACAGAGAATGAGTGTTAAACCTTGCTGGGCAGAGGGAATAAACATTGTTCTTCCTTTAGAGTCACAGCAGAGAAGTGGCAATAAAATGATAAAGGACTGATTAATGTAAATGGAATAAACTGAAGCATCAATTTCTATGTCTAAGAAACAGGAGCAGAGCAAAAAAAGCCTGAACTGCAACCACCAGGAGCAGCAAAAGCAGCTGCAAAGCAGGGCACAGCCACCTGCATTAGCTTAAGCAATGAGTGCAATAAAGCCCCAAGCACAGGAAGGTGATAAATTAAAGGTTCTCAGCTCTGGCATGTTGAGAGTGCCTTAACAGGGACAAAGAGAAAACAAACAAATACTCTTCCTGTTAGCTGTTAAGAGCATGTACTTTGCTCTCCTTTCCAGTATGGACAAACAGTGCACAGAATGGCCTAAATGACACATTTCCATTTACTTTCTTTTGGGAAGTTAATTGCCTGGCAGCAACACAACCTGGTTGGGCTCAGTAGGGTCCTGAATGCTCAGCCCATGTGTAACTTCATGCACTCAGGCAGGCTCATTGAATCTGTGGGTTTGCACAATGGGCCCTTTGAGCATGGCCAGCGCTCAGGAGAGGGGTAGCCCTGGGAATGGTGGTGTTCCAAAGGCTCTTCAGCCTGGAAACAAAGCCAGTCAAACCATGGCACATACACTGGGAATGACCTCACATATGGCCAGTAGGTCTGATAAACACAGTATAGATCATGATGCATAAGAAAAGACTTATGGATGCAGAAATGAGGCATAAATTGAAGTTGATTTTCACAACAGTTCTATTTAGAAAAATAGATTCTATTTAGAAAAATAGAAAAATAGTCCAGCATTTTTTCTCACATATGTTTTATAAAGAACATAGAATGTGACCTTATAATATGTAAAAACCAGGTAGAGTACAGAGCTGACAGGTACAGCCTTGGCTGATGGGTCTGCAGAGACTTCTTCAAGGTACAGATGTGCAGCCTGCACCTCTGGGAACCCATTCCTTCAGATGACACCAACTTCAAATAGAATCGTGCACTTATTCTCTGCTTATTCCTTTTTGAAGTTCTTAAAGAGAGTAGAATAACAATCAAGAGCCTGATCCTTCCTGCCTAACCTCATTCTGGTCTTTCCCTGAGCATGTTTGAGGTTTTTGGTATCTGAAACAAATAAAATCTGATTCTGTGTCTATCTAATAATAAATCTGTTGAAAAACTACTCTCCAATAACCAGACTTAATCTAACTAAGTCTTCCCTTTGCTAGTTCTAACTTTTTATTCATATATACTTTATTTACACTCTAAATACTGTGTGAGTAGTATGGGTATTGAGTTTTTGGAGGAGTCTCCTGAACAAGTTTCATTGAACATTTTGAGTGGAGTGTGTATAACACAAAGTTTAAGCTTGAGCCAAATTCTTGGCAAAACAAATGGAAGAGAGAAAAAAAAACCCAGAAACCTGAAGTAAAATACATGGGAATGCCACAGCAGAAGTTATTAGCACTAATGCTTCCGAGCTCCTGCTGCGTTGATGTGGTTTTACAGATACTCAGTGAAGGTCTGTTGCTCAACAAAAGAATTTTGCTCTGTGTTTGCATGGAAGAAGTAATAAATTTATTACAATCAGTGAGCAAAATCCAAAAAGATTGGACATCTGCCTTGGAATCTGCTCGCTATAGAGAAAACTGTTTAATATTGGCAAAGAAACAAATCTGAGAAGAGCACAGGACCTAATTAAAGGAGACGTGCTTAGAAAACAGATACCAAAATGACAGACACTGCTTTTGGACTAGAGATGAACCATGAAGAGAGAGCATGAATTTCAGGGTGTTTATTTTTTGAGGTTTTCAGGCAGGCTGGTTAGAACTCTGTGGTACCAGGGCTGGCGAGGCTCTGGCAGTGCCCTCGATGGCTCTGTGTGTTTCAGAAAGGTTCTCTTTACAAACTCTTCATGGAGGACTGAGCACACCCTGCTCCACCAGAAACATGCACTACAGAGAGGGGAGGTTTTAATTGATTGCCTTCAATATAGCTGAGAAAAAATGCACAGAACAGACTTACCCTGAATTTACTATTTAGATGTTTTATTGATTAAAAACAAATGGCCAATATGGCAAGTCTCTGCACATTTGTTTCCTTTTTGTTTCAACTAATGCTCAAACAGAAAAGTAGTTTTGCTGCAGGGTCCCTCCATTTCATTTATGCTTTGGCCTGCAGAAGTTTATATTTGGCAACAGAGGGATATTTCTTTTTTTTTTTTTTTATTCATATGGGCATTTTTTTAACCATTCTTTGGCTTAACCAGTTTAATTCATTTTCTGACATCATGAGAGGATAATTTTGCTTTTTCCATGTGACAGAAAATCAGTTCTTAAAACTTCAAATGTAGTGTCACCATTGCCTTTACCAAGCCACCAGAGCTCAGGACTGAGTTCTGCAGGACACAGCTGTGGACAGTCAGAAAATTCTAGGCAACATTACCCTCTGGAGCTGTTTGTGTTTTGAGAATTGTGTCTGGATTCCAAAGATCAAAACTTTGCTTTCTGCTTGCCTTCCACCTGCATTTCTGAAAAACAAGAATTCTAACTTCACAAGGATTGCTTGTTAGATAGTGCTCCTGGCCCTCGGGAAACTTTCAGAAGCTTCAACTAGCTCAGAGGAATCTAAAATTAAAGGATGACCTTAGTGACCTTCATCATGAAAGTCTGTGCCAGCTAGCAATAATCTGGTTCATATTTTGGGAAGTCAGTAAAACATCACCAAGGAGAAAAGTTTTAAAAATGAATGTAAAAAGCCAAGGGTATTGAAATTAGCACCAAATTTGGACAGCCATTTAAGTTTCCATTTCCAGTAATTCCTAATTGTGGTCAAAGAACATGAAGAATTTCAGTCCATTTCCTCCAGAACAGATTAATGCTGCACTCAAAAGCAATAAACTAAAACACAAAACATAATTGAAAAAATGGAACTGGAAGTCCTTGGTCAGGCTAATGGATGTGAGAAGTGAAGCAATTTGTGAGCTCTGGTTGCTCCCTCTGAGCTGTTCCCTACCACTCTGGTAATGAGACAGTATCACAAAGTTTGTCACTGGATTGTTAGAACAAATCAACAAAGAGTCAAAAGGCACCTCACTTCTTGAGAAATTGTCTCTAGATTTGTCTTAGAAGCAGAAGGAATTCATATTGCAGTGGTTTGAAATAAGCCTATTGTGTGTTTGGACTTAGATCTGCATCTGTATGGAAATTGTTACCAAACCTCTAACAACATTTGCTACAGAGCTACATCACACTCTTGTGACAAAAACACACTTATATACACAAAACCTAAGCTGTATTTTACATAAAATATCCCAACCAGACAAGCTATGAATGTCCCTGTACACTCTGCATGCTGATATGCAGGAAATCCCAAAAGTGGGGGCCATCCCAGCAGCACAGGAGGTGACACAGTGAGCTGAACCCCACAAGAGGTAATCATGGCACTCTCCATTGCCAGCAGCACTGCACAACTGCTGCCAGTAATGATGCCCATCACACAACACTGCAGCTGGGTGATTAAAGAAGAGGACTCTGGACCTTAAGTTTCTTTGTTTTGCCATTCACATGCTACGGAGTCCCAGATTCTTTTCAGAGCTGATATGTCAATGCACTCATTATAGTTTAGCTGAGGTCTGTGTATTGTTCTTCATATATATTCACAGCATACAGTAAACTCTAATAGCTCCTTTGGAGCTTTAACACTGTATGCTGTAAATGGTTATTAACAATAGTATTCATTCATTTACATGTAATGGATTCATAATAGCAAAAGTAGAGTGAAAATCTTATGCTGTAATATAAAAAGTAGATTCTGCATAAAGGCAGCATTTTAATACTCAATACTCTGACTGCTTTAATTATTTTTTAAATATCAATAGGTCCTGCTTCAGTAGCTTGTAAAATTACACAAACCAAAGCAGCCCTTGCGTCAAAGGAGCACAATGAATTGGGTGCACAAAGGCAGAGATCTCCACAGGCCCAGTCTTACCACAGACCTGCCCATGCTGGGGATGGGAATACATTCACACAAGGATCTCTCGCTGTGAATGGGCACCAGGATGGAGATGATCCCACCCCTGCAGTGCCCAACGTGGAATCCCTATCCTCCAGGCACTCACAGGTGCTCCAGGGAGTTGCAGTCCATGTGCTGGAAGGCAGAGAAGGCAAAAGAAGAAAACCACCAGGGAGAAATTCATAATACTTTCCAAAATCTACAGGCAGGTCATATAATCTCCACCTGATCACCTTTAACAGGACATTCTTTAACCACTAAAACTTCTCTGGAAGGGAAATTGAAGCTGACATAAAAGCCCAAAATGGCTCCACGGAACTGAGAAATGAAGTCGTCCATTTCTGAGTGCTGCCATGGAGGAATAAACCCTGGTTCCTCCAAATAGGAAAGTCCTCAAAAGACTTCCTCACTGAAAACTGTCCTCTCCAGCTCTTTTCAGTGTACATTACCATTTTAGGGTTTCTTTAAGTTCAAACACAGCTAAAGCTAAACAAAGGTACAGATTTGAAAATGAAGTCACTAGCAAACCATGAACACACTGTGAAGACTGACACCACTATGAGAAAGCAGTTGAGATTCCAGTATAGGTTTGCTAAAGTCGTGTTTTATTTATCTGAGTTTAGTACAGTTGGGAGTGTATTTTCTGTGGATTTTTTTTTTCCAGAACTTGACATGGCTTCTCTCAGCATAATCTGAAATGGTAGAATAACATAAGGATATCAGGTCTCATTATATAAGCTTAATAACTGGTTTCTTTAGTCATCCAGAAATCTAATGGAAACTGTAAACATCAATACAAATTTAGCTTTAGTTGGTATCCTCTGAATACCACTAATTTAGCCATTAGTCAGATTGCCTCATAACACAAATGCAATGCCTCTCTTCTTAAGCAATAAGATGAAATAGAAGAGGAAAAACATACATGAATTCATCATAGTGAGCACCAGATATGCCATTAAAGGGATTTTTTGGAATCTGAGAAGGTTCATATATAGCTAAAGGATATTGAAGCTTTGTCTAGCAGAGAAAAAGGAAAAGAAATAGATTTTTAAGGGATTCACTGTATAAACTGTTCCTGGAAGCGAAGTCCAACACCCAGTAAAATCCACCAGCAGTTATTTATCACACAGGAATAATTTGCTCCAATACTTGAATACTTCATGGTGAACAGTAAAGAGCAAATGTTGCTCTTTGTTTTGCTGTTTCTTATTTTTATTTGGCTAATCAAAGGTACTGAAATCACACTGACATGAGCCATGTTCTAATTTACCTGTGGTTTACAGCTGTTGTTTTCGAGCTTACACTAAAGGTCAGCAGGGTTGCTTGTATCCCTGTCAAGGACGTTCAAAACATCTTATAAGTCAGTAATATTTGAGAAAAACAAGAATCAAGAAAATTATTGCTGCAATGCCATTTATTTTTGTCTACTTATTAAACTACTATTCCAATGTATTTTATATCTGTAACTATTTAATATAATTAGCTGCAAGGCAATGACATTTTTTATAGCATTGGAGATAAAAAGCTAATATGTTAACCCCCAGGACCCAATTTTTGTGAGGTGAGAGTTTGCTCATTATATTCAAATTAGTAGAGATACAAGAGCACAGGCAGTTATATAGCTTATCTTTTCTGCAAATATATGTAGACCTCTCTAAAATGATTTGCCTCTTTTTTTTCCCTGGCTATAAATAACTGGAAAGATAGGTTTCTGGTTTGTGCTAAAACTGAGTCTTAAACTATGAATATCACAGAAAAAAAAACTGTTCTTTTACATCTGAATGTAAATGTTTACTTCTATATCATAACTATCTCTTTGTTCATGGGAATGAAAAATAAAGCTTAATATATTCAGAGTTTCATCGCTATTAGCAACACAAAACCCAGCTTTGTCTCAGATCACAACTGATTAAAAATAATATTTAATTGTAATTATCAAAATTGTACCCAATCAAAAGAGCTGCTGTATTGCAGGCATATTCAGAACTTCACGGACAGAGGGCAAGGAAGGAGGTTTGAAAATCTTAATGTGAAAGCAATTTGTATGATCTGCATAGTAACTTAATCAACAGCAAAAACAAAGTCATTTCTTCCACGCTCCTCGTTTGTATTTTTATATTTAACTGTGTTCAGAGTGGTGCCAATTACCAATGTGAGAGTTACAGAGTTGATTATCTCCCTGATTCTAGAGAGTCCTGTTCCATTGATAAGAATATCTGGTGTACAGCCTGTATCACACAATGCTGCTCCATCGCCTGATATTGAGTTAAAAGGACCATAAATCCTGCTTGGCAACCTGGTCTGCTGGAATAATGGAAAGTACTTGGCAGCAGTGGCTGAGCTGTAATTCAAGCTCATCTCCTCAGACAACTGGAGAGGGACACACATGGCCGCAGAACTCATTTCGGAGTCTGAAAGCCATTAAACATCTTTTGCTGGCTTCTACACCAAGGACTGTGATGCCAGAACCTCAGTGCCAAGAGATACCCAAAGGGAAGGCATATGGTCTGCTTTCACTTGTGCTAAAGAGTTCATTCTTGTTATTTAAAGAAATAATGGAATGTGTGCTTCTTTCTTTATCAACACCCTACCTATTTTAAAGGAGGTATAATGATATGTAATTAAATCAAATACTGTATTTAAGCTCCTTCACACTGTGCACTGTTGTATCTGCAGAATGGTGCATGTGCAAAGAAGGGAAAGGTCCCAGGAGGGAGCCCAGCTCACCTCTGAGCTCCTCCAAAGAGTGCCTTGAAAAGAGTGAGAGGCATCACTCATCCATGCTCTTCCAGTCCCACAGCAAACCATGCTGTGGACATTTTCTATCAACAGGGCAAGGAATGCTGCTTCTGATGTATAGTAGGTACCAAAGACTCACTCTCAGGCAGAAATGAATGCTTGTAAAAGCAATCAATATTTCCCCTTGTGTAACCTTCCCTTACATGATCTAGTCTCACATCAAACCTCTCATCTTAGCACACAACGGAAATCTGAAAAATTAATGTCAATATTAATAAAGTTGTCGGTGCAGTGTGTTAGAACTGTGTGCAAAAAACCTAGAGTTGGTTTAGAGCAACTGGTACAGCACGAGCTTATTGTGAGTCTTTATTTCATTCCATGTAGGAAAGGAAATTTTCATTCCTGTAGGATTCGCAGACTGGCTGTGACACCAACACTAAATTTAACCAGCAGCCAGAAATAAGGAACAGAAAGAGCAGGTACAAAGAAATGGAAGAAATCTGTAAGAAGCTGGAATGAGGTTAGAATTCTTTGTATCTTTTCATCAAGGCTTAGAATTCTTTGCATCTTTTCTTCAAGTATACTTATAGGGAAAAAGGAGTGGAGCTGGAGCTTCTGGATAAGCAGACCAATGCCCCAGCCCTTTAGATCTGCTGTTCTTGCAGCTCACTTAAAGCCTTGCCTCCATTCCCTGAATCAATACTCAGGCAGCTGTTTTGACAATCTCACTCTGGTGGTGTTTCTCCTGGAAGAATGGACAAAGGGGAGAGGGCAATCATCTCTACAAGGTCCAAACCCTCAAAGGTTTCCAAGGCAGAAAGAGATTGAAATATCAGATACCAACTGCTGAGATTGGCATCACAAAACAGCACCTGGTCAAGGAACATTGGGTGACTGAGTCAGTGAGAGAATTCATGTGGCAAGACAAACAAGCTAGTGTTTATAAAAAATATAAACCAATTTAAATATATAGTTTCCTGTTATCAATTAAAATTTCATCCTTAAATACCCACATAGACAACACTACAAAAATCTGAATCCTGAATAGATCAAATAAAAACTGGATACAAATCACATCTGAAGTACGTATTCCTTCTTCCCCTCACCTTTTGTTCATCTAGGAAATAGAAATTTCACAATCAAATGATTTCATAAAATGCAAGTTTCATAAAAGAGTTAAAAAACAAGTCAGATAAATGAAAGCAGGTACTACTCCACCTCCCAGAGTAAACACACTAATGGAGGGATAATTATTCCATTAAGACACAGGCTACAACAAGACAATGAAACTGAACATAGAAACATCAATTTTATAACTCACTGTGCTATAATTATTCTCTGGCTCAGTGAATGCATATACCCTTTCAGAAACCTACCGTGCCTTTCATCTTACATAAAGGATTAAATCTTTAACCCACACACAGGAAATACAGCCTTCTGTAACATTCCCATATTACTCCCTGCACACTGCTAGATACTGCTCATTTATAGTAAAATCTGACTATTTGCAACATCTGAGGAATGTTGTCCAAATGGCTTTTTTTATTATATGTGTATGTATCTCTGACCTGATTACATCTTCCTCAACTATACATCCAAGAGTATAATACATTCCTAAGCAGCAAACTAAACTATTCATGGGGAAATCTGGGAAGAATTCAAAGATCTTCAGTGTGAATGATAATTATGATGTATAATTGGACGACAAACATATTTCCCTTGAAAATCCAGGAACAGGAATGACCCCTTCCAAATAACACAGTACAAGATATCTAAACACATTTTCCAAGCAGCATTCACCCAATTAAAATTACAAACACACACCAAAAAAAACCAAATTAATGTGATATAAGACTTTCATTCGTATCTGCTACAGCTCTACCTGAACATAAAGCAATGTGCCATTTACACAGCAGATACTCTCAGTAATATTCTGCTCTTTCTCCATGCATAGGACACTCAATGCTATGAAGAGGCGTTTATATGTATAGGGAGATGGAATCCAAATTAATCTAGTAGAAATTTGAACAAAATTCCTCCTGTGAATTATTTGTGAGGTCTGCTTGGTAAACCATTAACCATTTTTGTTGTGCAGTTCTTTCAAACACAGCCAGTACTTTGTGTAGAACATACTGCTGATTGTGTTTTGTGTATATAAGAAAATACTGATTTACAACACTTCTCTCCGCCCAAGCAATACCACATGAACGCACACATCTGGTAAACTTGCTGATAACACTCACACAGAGAACCCTGTGAGTTCATTCTGAATTATAATATCTCTGTAAATCTGAGTAACAGCAGCAAGCAGAAAATCATTCAAAGGTTTTCCTGTAAAACACAAGGTTAGTAACCAACGGTCAACTTCACTGGGTTCCTTTATCCCTATCAAAAGTAAATCGTTGCCATGCAATTTGTTTGCCCTGAAGCTACAGAAACCAGGCACTGACTCCCTCTGCTCTGTCATTCCTGATCCCATCCTTTCAGCTGGTAAAAGTGCCAGTTTAGTGCTATCAAATGTGAAGAATCAATATGCTGGCAGACACCAGTAGCGCGTTGAGCCATCAGACCATAACAGTCTGAGATCAGTTTTATTTTTTTCCCTTTTGTTTTTGTGCTGCTTTTTCACTACTGTCTTATCTGGAGTCACTGGATAGAAGCCATCTATCAATCAAGCAAAGTCTCAACAAGGTTTATTACTCAGCTGCTCAAAACAGGGAATATAGATCAGGCCTCATTATTATCACAGAATATGTTAGAATCTACTTTATTTTTGCAGGGATTCTTTCTCTTTGCCACATTAACCTAATGGCATAACTTTAATTGACCCACAGGCTACTGACTTACTGAGAAATGTAGCTGAGACTTCCTATAAATAAAAGGTCCCTGAACTAATTGGAAAAAAATAATTTGCAATGTCAGTAATACCCGTGGTCAGTATTTTATTTACCTTACTCAATTGTGTTTGTACATGTGCCTGCAGGAAATGATGGACACAGACCATTTCTTTGAATTCTTGGAAATGTCTTCTCCCCAGCAATCAAAATTTATTATTTCCTCCATTCTAATGCAAAGCAGGCTGTTTTCCAAAACTGTTATTCAGCGTGTGCTTCTTACAGCAGAGAAAACTGAATGCTTTGTGTTTTCCACCCTCAGTAGAACTAATCCTGGAATGAGAGTTACCCATCTATTTATGTGCATCAGTGGATGTAGGCCACAGAGAGAAGAAGATTTGCAGAGGTGTGGAACTCTTATGTGAGCCAAACACCACCTCCACACTGGATTCATCTGTCCTCATCTGTAATGAAGCTGATCATCTGAAGGATGAGTCAGCCTGGTACAAGGCTGGCACACAACAGCAGTTTTCCTTACTGCTGCATAAGGGACAGGAACTGGGTCTAATTTCTTCCCCCTTAAAATCTGAACTTTCAAAATTAGGCAATCCCATTGTAATTTTATCATAATTAAAGACTGAGGCGTACAGTGACAGCACTGCTCTCTGAATTCACAGAGATTCATTCCGGGATTTCTTGCTATCCTGTAATTAGCACAATGAAGAACCTTGAAATTCACTTAGCAATTAGCAGTGATGAACAAAAATGAGTTGCCTTTAAGGCGCTTAGGCCATATTCACACATCTTATTTTAAGAACCAAGCTGCCTAATTTCCACACCTGCAAACCATGCTCCTGGATCTGGAAGGATGATTCAGACAGCTTAAGTTAGGACTGAAATTTTTTTTGTATCCAGAATCACTCTGACACAGTTTGGATCCAAGTGCAGGCACTGCTTTCCTCCCTGTTGCCAGTCACATTGAGTCCTACCCTGGTCTCTCATTCTAAATCTGAGATATGCCACATCTAAAGGCTTTAAATCCCAGGTCAAATAGCAAGAGAAACCCACTAAAGGCCAGCTTTGCATGTCATGGCTGATGCTGTCCGGAAGGATTTCCAGGATGTGTCAGTATTAGATGTGTCAAAGAAGCGAGGAGAAATGCCCTGCATGTCAGGAGGCTTGTCAATAACTCTAAACCTGAGAGCAGGAGAAGCAGATAACCATAAAATGATGCTTTGCATATTCAACTGTTTGATAAGCTCTGAAAATGCAATTTAATGGCTCTGTACAAATGCCAGGATTGTTGCTCTTTTAGAAATGAAAAGATTAAAAAGCAATATATATTGCATTATCCCTCTCCTGTGCCACCAAGGAATGTGCCAACCAATATTCCTCACAGAAAAGCCCTCATTCTTCACCTCACCTTTTGCAGTTTACACCTACTCTTGACAGCAAATATCTCTATGATTAAGCATATAATCCCATTTCTTTGTTGTGATGGATTGCTGACCAAATAATTAAACTATTTCTATTTTTTTATTTTGGATCTGTACTTAAATAGGTGAAATCAAAAACAGGCAGCACTTTATTCCCATTGTGGTTTCAATTTGTTTTACTTTGTGCATGCTGAGAAGGTCTTTCTGCCACATCCTTCCAGAAACCAAGAACGATGAGGTGAAATCCTGGTTCTTTGCTTGGATTGAGACACAGAATTCCTGCGGAGTGCAGGAACCACCCAAGTGCAAGAGATGGGAAATAAAAAGCCACTGGAATGTCTTCAACTTCGTAAAACTCAAATGGTTCTAGATGTTTGATTGATTGATACATAAATTTATTTTGTGCCATCTCAATATCAGTAGATAAAAGAAAGTACATCAATGACAGACAAATTCCCCTTGTTGGTTTGTTGTTTTGTTTTTTTTTTTTTTACTTGAGAAATGCTTATAATATGAAAGCATTTTTTTAAAAAGTATTTTTAGATAAATCAGTCTTCTGTAAGGAACGTAGCTACATTTTTTATTTTTCAATGTACTTAACTCTGGTTTGTGAGAAAGAAGAACTTCTGTTATCGGACTTTCCAAAAGTAAAGAAAGCTTTCTATCTAACCTATTTTACATATATATTTTATAAACCACTAAAAATATAGGAAAACCCTAATGTTCACCCATAAAAGTTCAGAGGACAAATAATTTTGGTTCACACTGAGAGCAAAGGCTGACAGGAGAGTTCCATGGCAGCCTGAGAAGGGAGACCACCACAGCATCCTCATTTAAAACACATCCTACTCAATCATACCTTCTTTATCACCACGGCACACCTCACACTGCAAAGTTTTACAAAAACTGCAACTGATCTGTGTCATTTATTTCCACTTGAGCCAATTAAAGAACAGTGATTGGAAAAGCATTCTCTGTAAATTATTTCCATTTGGACTACAAAGCTGGGCAAATCTGGAGTTTTGTGATAACCTTGTTTCAGTATTTTTAAGCAACTGATAGATAGAAGTGAAACAATACCAAACAGATTAGGGCATTATCTATCCAATTAAGAAAGAGAAAGGAACACTCCAGCCTTGGATGATTTGGCAAGTAATGCATTTGTGTGCACTTTTTTTCCCTTTATTATTACAAAGCAATGACTTGGACCCACAATGCTTTATTGTTGTAAATATTAAGCACTTTACTCAGAGATGGTTCAGCTTCATTTCACTAAACCAGCTTCTATTCACCTCCTTAAATGCATGCAGGCAAAGGGAGGAGGAACTTGATGATAAAGGTAAACATATTCACACATATTTTTGGCTTGGATCCAGAGGTCAGGTCTTGCTGCCTCTCAGTACAATGGAATATTTTCAATGAGTTCAGTGCAAACAGGATTGGACCACTGGGCTACAAACAACCCATCCCAGCATTGTAATGAAACAGGGACATAAGACTCTCTGATCAGTGTGTTTCTGCACTGACTGGTGGAAGAGCTGCCAGCTGTCATTCAAAAAGAAATTTCTCAGTAGAAATTTAGGTCACAATACTAAGTAGATGTTTCTAAAAGTTTAGATGTTATCAGTGGATTTCAAGTTAACTGATACAGATGCGATGAGTTACAGCAGAACAAGAAATCACCTATTGCACCTGAGTATGCCAAAGTACCTTAGAGCATATTTCAGCTTTAACCAAGAAACTAATGAAGACTTTGTGGATGAGGAATGGGTCTGAGAAAGAGCTTACTCTTTATATTATCTTCCTCTGTGACCATGGGAAAAGCATTCATCTTGTTTACTCCATCTTTAAAATCAGGCTAAATATATATTATTCATCTTTAGGCAGGGCTGAGTTATTGATGGCAATGGCTGTGTAACTGTTCACCATTATTTATTATTATCAGAACTGAAAGCTTTGCAATGGATCAGACAATAACATCTAATAATTTCTGTTTATCAGTGAGCCAAGCTAAACAGAACTTGATTTTCTTGTAACAAAACTAACATATCTGTGCTTTCCTTCTCTTCCTCAGGTAATCCAATGATTGAATCCTCCTACATTTAGAAAAGCTATTGAGAAAGCAAATGTGCAGAAAGTTTGCCATGAAAACCTATTGGACTGTAAACCTGGACTTCCTGGGTCTTTTGACTTTAATTTTTTTCCCATATACTACAAAAAAGATTTTGAAAGCTGACGTAAGTAGTTAATCACAGTGGCATCTTCTGAGCATCATTTTGTATTCCAAGAACTTTACTGTGTTAAACCTCATATAACCCATCTGCAACCCATTCCCAGTGAATCAGAGATCAATCCCTCTGACGCCAAGAAAGCCTTCACTCCACGCTCTGCAATTTGCAGGGGCAGCTGAGGCAAGTCCTGGAAGGAGCTGAGGAATTAGCAGTTAGAAGGAAACACAAAAAATGTGTGCCCAGTTGCCAGTCAGAGAGTCAGACATCTCCTGGCTAGAGTAATTTCACCTTGAGCCCTAAAAATAAAGCTAAGAGTTGAAATTTCATAATTTTTTTCTAATAAAATTCAGTTCACTTTCAGAGGTAGGAGGCTCATTTAAGACAGTGCATTACTGCAGAACTCATGAGCACAAACATTTCTGAGCTAACCTGTTCTTGTTTAATGGAAGATAGGTTGGTGCAATGCAATCATGTGCTATCCTTAATCAATGGATCTCCCATAGAAACTCCCTTCTCATTTCTCTCCAACACAACAGCTCCAGAGGAAGCAGAATGTTGAAGCAAGAATGTGAAAGATCTCTTGACTGTGTTTGTTGCAATTTCATATACAGACTGACGGCAGTGTGAAGCATTTATGTCCGCATAAAGTTAGTAGTTAGAGCTTCTAAAATATTACTGTTTTCCAACATAGTTTATATTTTTTAACTTCTAGAAGTTATAATCAAGATACCCTATGGATCTTCAGTAATTAATGAGATACAGAAATCAAAGGCTACTGAAACACCACAATTTTGTATATTACATTATTTATGCAAGCTAAGAAAAAAATATAAATTTGCTCTTGCTGGATGACTGTCACTAGTGGACATGTAACGCACAACATTTTGTCTACCTCCATGAATGATTAATTAAAAGAAAAAATAGTTAATCAAGATAAACTTCTACACCTAGCTAACAGAGAACTGAAAGTTTATCATGTCTAAATATGTTTCTCATACATTTACTGCAAATTAGTTTTTGAAAGTGAATTTCAAGGTCTGCTGGCTCCAAGGTTCACTAACTCAGTTTTCATTA
Source organism: Zonotrichia albicollis (assembly GCF_047830755.1). NCBI lineage: Eukaryota > Metazoa > Chordata > Aves > Passeriformes > Passerellidae > Zonotrichia > Zonotrichia albicollis. The sequence continues at coordinate 7,502,821 of NC_133826.1, read as the reverse complement.
AGTTTTCACAAATGATCTACTGTAGCATTATTCTTTTATAGTAGTGGAGATTTAAGGCCCAGTATGAAAAGCAATTATACTGTCAGAAAAGTGTATTTTGACTTATTAAAATATTGAAAGGTTTCGTGAAACTATTTATTTTGGTGCTCATTTGGAGTGCATGTTGACAGTGTTATGAAGAAAGTCTTTTTTTGGGTTGTATCTCTCATTTTACCTTCTTGTTGAAAACCTGAGATAATCTTACTTAAAAGTTATGATAAATACTTCTGTAGGTAATAAATACAAAGTGATTGTGGTTCTGCCCTGCAATTGGCCCACTGGATTTATTGTGCTTGATCTGTTTTCTATTAATGATGCTTATGTGTTAGTTAAAAGTACATTAATTTTATTTCTGTAAATACTGAAGATGTTTAAAAGAAAACCTTGATATTTAGCAGTCTGATGAGTTACATGAGTCATATCAAGAAACAATTTTGTCCAATTTTCTTGGATCACTTGTTTCAACTGCATTGCATTAACTTTTTCCGATTACCTCATTATCTGGCAGAGTGTTATTTTTATATCCTGTTTGAGCACTATTCATCTCAAATAACTGACTTGGAGAGCAACCACAATGCTCTCTTTTGGCAAAAGTCTGGGGAAAGCTTAAAATATGAGGAAAGGATTTACCCTCCTATTGTTTCATGGCACCTAGGAATAAATTCAGCTGTTTGCCTCTTGACTTCCTTTTCAGAGCAAGTGACTAAGAAGTATTTAAGGAAAGGACAAAAAGTGGGTGATAATTGATTCAACTTAACCCTTGATCTTGTTACACAAAAGCCATTGTTCAAGACACAAGAGGAAGAAGAGATGACATTACTGCTTAGTTACTTCTAAAAGTCAATGCCTACACAGACAACAGCAACTAAGGTTTTTTTTTTTTCTACCTCTAAAATAAATAGTACCATGTAATTTCTTTTTTATCCATCTCAATTAGATTACTTCGATTACTGTGTACATTAGTCATTAAAAAAAATAACTTCCAAGTTTATCATTTTTGCCTGGCTTTGTCCAATTGTGTAATCGTAGATTGACATGAAATTCTAGGAACTACCAGAAAGGAGTTGGTGGTTTTCTTCACAGGAATCTCATTATGTCCAAGCCAAAAAAACAACAGTAGGTGTGAGATGAATGTATATGCTAATGCAAGGCTTGTAGGAAATAAGCAGGAGGAACAGGATGTGTTAAGCAACTAATAAAAACCTTTTTTTATTAGCAGCAGGACTTGGAGAAATTATGCATAGAATTATGTGTAGAAAGGTGTCTGGGGTCTGATTAAACCCTACAGAAAGGAAGAGGGCGGTGAAAGGAGGCATGGATCAGATGACCTCTTTTGAGAAGGGAAAGGCAGAGAAGAGTAAAATAAAGACAAATAAAGGCCTACTTTCAAGATCAATAACCTCAGTGAGCTGCAGGGTTACATAGCACAAGACACAAGTATAAACCTATTAATGACACAAATACAAGTCATGGCACCATGCAAGAAGTGTGCTCATTTTAGTGAGAGACAAACTTGGGGAAATCCCAAGCTCCTCAATGACCTAAAACACAGAAAGAAACAGCCCAGAACATGAAAATACATATTACAAAAGTTAAGAAGTAGGCTTTGGAGAATGGAAAGAAATAAAAGGGCCAGGACACAAAGTGAGATACAGCAAGCAGGTCCAGAAAATTCCCTATAGGAACATTTTCTAAATTCAATAACAGTAGAGCTAGATCAAGAACAAATGGCTCACTATTACATACAGAAGAAAAACTAGCAGCAAACATTAAGATTGCTGAAGTATTTAAAACTATATTGTTCCAGCCTTCCTGAAAAAAGTTCAATTATTAAGAGAAAGTTGTGTTCAGAATGCAAGCTACACAGCCCTTTGACTTCCCTCAGCAGAGATCTTTGGCTCTTTGCACAGTTTTAATACAATAAATGCAGTATGGAAAGCCATAAAATTATTTCTACCAAATAAATGCATTCACAGTACCATAGCATGGTTTTCATTTTACCTTACAGCCACTTGTAAAACAATGGCCTCCATACCATAAGCACAGGAAAAATTCAGTTTGAAGACATGTTGCATGGTACTGGCCTACCAGCTCCTGGTTAAATGCTGACACATTGAGATTTGGCTATTTTATTGATTTCCCTTAATTACATTGATTATAGAGGTTATGCACTGTTATTGTTTAAGCTGTAAATACTCATTACATCCATTAGGATCTTTACTTTGAGAAGTGAAGAGGAAGCTCTGTAATAGCTACAGAAAAAAAGTTTTAGTTACAACTTATGGTACTAGAAACAAATTGTCAGTAGGATCCAGTTCTTAGGTGTTAGTAATGAGTCTTTTCATCAACAGAGTTAGCTACTAATTAAGCCTCCAAGCTCGTGGTCTATTAGCATACTCTCTCTAAATGCATTGATACTCTAGCACACAAGGTAAGGGATTTATTTTCCTAATTCTAAAAGCTAAGGGGCTGTTCCCCTTTTGACAGGTTTACAAAACTCTTCATATTTTTAATAGTTCTACATGTAAGATCTTGCACTGCAAACAACCTAATTAGGAGCAAAGGAACAGATACAGATTTAAATAAGTTAGTGTGGATTCTTTATAATTAACTTTCCATGAGTTCTCCTGGCGCTTTCCCAGCATGATGTGGCTTTCTCCTGGCTCTTCACTTCTACATTGTCTGCTCCTCCAAAGGCCATACATCATCTCCTGTTCTGCAGCTGAAATAGCACAGCTTCAAAGGCTGTGACTAACATCATTTAAACCGTTATCATTTTTTACCCAACTATTATTAAACAAATTGATTCCCCCCCAGTCTCCACGATAAAGAAAATCACTCATTCATTTTGTGTGTTCTTGGAAATCTATGTTTCTTCTTTAAATCACATAATAGCAGGAATTAGGAAAAATGATCATTTATCTGATGTCAGTAAGTTGGGAAAAGCTATTACATTTGTCATCATGTAGGAAACTGCCATTACATTAGGCCAATTTTTGCAACTAATATTTTTGATTCATTCACTACTAAAAAATTATAATTGTCTTTGAACCTTTTTAATTGTCCCACTGGAAATAAGAATACTTTGGACTGTATCTGACATGACTTAAAAATAAAATTTTGGTTTAAAATAACCTCTTCATGTTCCTCATAGCAAAAACTTTTCCAGACAAAACAAACAGGTTTTGAAGAGGGAAATGTTAGCAAGATACTAAAATACTTTTTCTTTTTTTATCCACCTTAAAATCTAAGGCACTTGCCCCATAAGTGTGGCACAGAGACTGAATGATATGCCACGTGTCATGTTCCATCAACCCACAGTCCTTGTCATCCCCTCATTGCATATTTTGCCTATGCAGTAGGACTGAAGTGGAAAGGATGATGGCGTTTTTGCCAGCCATAAAGTCTGCATATCTCCACAAAAATCTTTTGTAAAAGGATGTAGAAAGTAATACAATGACATCTGTGATGAATCTGGGTAGTCATGTGAGAAATACCAAGCTCAGCACACATTCTGGTAAGAAACAGCTGATATCTGTTCCCATGTAATAGAACTACTCTTGCTAGTAGAATAAACAAAGTTTTATTTATTCTGCAGTTAGTTATATAAAATCATTTCGTGTGAGTGCCTGCTAGCAGAATCTGAAGAAAGCAGCCAATCCTGTTCATTTTCATGACAGATGGTATAAAGTAGTGTTTAAGGCACTGGTGGGAAAATGGAGAGAGAGATTTTAATCTTGAATTCCCCATGGTGCTGCAGTACAGCCTGTAATGCCAGCTCACTGCTCTGTGCCTCTGTTTACCTTTTCCCTTTTCTACATTTCAGAAGGGATCTTTTCTCCCTGGGTACATTCATCCAGTGCCTGCAGGAAAAGGCCACAGTACCAGTGAGAGCTCTAAGCAGTGTCCCAGGACCAGCAGTGCCACCAGTTTTATGTAAACCTCTTATTTACTCTATAAAAGCACTGCAGTGTACAAACAGGATGCACTGAGAAAGGCTCCCTGGTAGAGATTTCCTCTCTGAACTGTTGTTTTGCCACATAACAAGAGCTTTAAGATCACTGAAAGGGTTATCTGAATTCCATGGCTAGTAAATGAGCGAGGTTTTTGGCAATAATTTCATGCAAAGCCAGGGCTGCTGAACTTCAACAGCTGACACTGGCTTCTGCAGGTGCGAAATCACAGATGGTTACATGTCATTACTGCCACAGAAGTGCTACTGAATTCACTAACATTTGCCAGGCTGTGCAGAATACTGTACACACAATATGCTATAGGATTCAGGCAGCCCTGGACACCACATATTCAGGATACTCCACTGTGCTCAGTAATAAACAAATGATTCAATGTGTAGGTCCTATATTAATATCCATATCTTTGTTCTTCAGACATCACCTTGTCCTTTTAAAGAGGATTACAATTCACACCCAAGAGGACCTGGTTTTGTACACAGCACATGGCAAGGTCAAATTAGACATATATAAAGCTTTAGTCTCCAACATGGTGTCCCTGACATTCTGTTGTTGGGGATGAGAGTTTGGCCAATCATCAATAACAATTTTGTCCTTGCTTTCCCTCCTCCTGCTGCAGGAAACAAGCCCCAGGCTACTGCAGGCAGTTCATACACTGGGACAGAGCAGGCTCAGTAATTCAGGACCTGTTATTTAGCAAGAGAATGGGCTGTGATCCTTCTGATCCTCCACAGAAAATAACACAGAATCCAACAGGACCTTATGTTTGTAACAGTCAGCTCACACCTTCTCATTGATTTAAGTTCTCATTTTTCTGTCTCCCTTTAAGAGGAATTTTTTTATATTGAAATTGCACTCAGGGTAATAACCAATTTACAACTTTTTTCACATTCCTATTGCAGACAAATAGATTGTGATCAGAAGTGTTTTAAAACCACAATTCTACTAATGCTATCTACTTGACAAATTGCCCATAATACGTGAGAAAACCAAACAAAGTTATACTAATCCAGACTTCAGAGAACAAAAGTATCAGCTATGGCTCATTTTGTAGTTCATTTTGCTTCCACTCAGATACTTAGATCCTTATCCTTAAAATGGAACAGAGATGAAGGACAAAAAAATACTGAGAACTCTCTGTTACTTAAGAGAAGCTTTACAGATTGACCACTAAGTTGCAGGTGTCCAGAGGGCAAAATCTGGTCTTTATATATTTTCTGAGATAGAGAACACTTGCTGTAATGGGAGATTATAGAAGTGGAAAGAGGTATTACTTTTTTTTCCCCTAAAAGATAGTGCAGAGTAAATACAGGCTAAGAATTCTCCTTTGCTAACCTGTCTAAAATACAATAATTACATGACAGAGTAAAAGTGATCCTGTGCCAACAGAAATTCATGGCAGCTAATCACACTGCTGTATGGCTGACCACGTACTTAGTGATATAAACAAATTAATTCCCAAAAGATAGCTAATCCAGCTTTTCTAGCCCCCTAGTAACATTGTGGAGTCTGTGCACTAATACCTAACAGCATGTACTTTATATCATTTGGTGGCAACTTTTCCATTAACTGGCAACAAAGGACTTTTTTATTTGGATTTAGAAATTCCCAAAGCAAATTTCTGAAGGGCAAACTTACATAACACCATTTAATTTGCAATGATTCCAGATCCCAACATTGTGAGAGCTCCTACTGAAGCCTGTTCTGTTGCCTTTAACCAGAAATGTGATGGTTATAACAACAGACCAAACCAGCAATGCACCAGCAATGTAAAAAAATATTTTTACAGATAAAAGATAAATGGAAAAATACACATTTCTCACACATTTTGGTTAGACTAGCATGGGGCTGAATGAAAGGACACACAGTTGTTTAATGAGCTCTTGAAGCTTCTCTAAACAAAAAAAGAAAACCAAATTAACCAAAAAAGGGGACCAAAATCTCATTGCCTCATCTGCAAACCCCTGCCCTTGGTTAAATGGAGGAAGGGTCTGACTCCACCCAAGTTTCACCATCTACTTCTGAGGGCCACAAAAAATAACTGTTGTGTCACATTCCTATAATGATGCAGAAATTATTAGCTCTCATAAATTCAAATTAATAAAATAAAACAATCTCATATGATCCTCTCTCTTCCTTCCAAAATAAATACGTCAAATTTATCTCAAAAGCTACTTTCCCTAAGTGTCCTATTTTCCTTTTACATTATGTGGCAGCATTAGAATGTCATTATTCTCTGAAAATGGATGTTTAAGAACACTTTGATAGTGTTTAAATTTTTTCCCTTTTTCTACTGATTTATTGTACATTCCAAAAATACCCTGGAGCAAAACATTTGTTTTGGTTTGGGAAAGGAAAAGTCAAAAATATATTTGCTATATTTGTCTCAGTCAAATCCAAATTTGAACTCAGTCTTCAAGGTACAAAAAACTCCCAAGAAATGAAACAAAAACATATATATCCCTTACTTCTGTCCTTCTCCTTCATTCTCTATATTGATACAGAATTTGTGTCTCTAGAGGCATAACCCTTTATTCCTGGAGTTAATTTTTTTCCTCCAAGTGGTTATATTGATAAAAAATTAATATCATATTCTGAAGTCTTTGACTTTCCCTTGCATATCTTCATTCTTTGCGATTTCTGTTGTGGGCCCATATCTAACCTCCACATTCTTTTGCTGTAGGAATGTAGGAAATAATGAATATTTGCATAGTTAGTGATAAGTGATGAAAACTGGGACAGGACAGCTGCATAAATAATTCTAATTGTGAAGCAAAGTCTAATGACCCACCTGTAATTCACCCTGCACCCTGGTAAAGACACAGGGGCTGAAGTTAGATAAAGTTAGTCAAGGAATCCAAGTTAGAACAATAAATATTTAAAACACAGTTATTAGTGATTGCTAAAAAGTCATTTTTACTTTAATAACTTTTTGTAATAGAAAGTTGCCTGCATTCTCAGTCCACAGATGGCTGACAAATATTTCTTAAGAGAAGTAGTGAGTTCTTCGGATGTAACTGAACAAAACAAACAACTTAGCAATGAAAATTTTCCAATAGAACTTTCTGATACAAGTCCATATATTTCATATGTTACTCGGTGCAAATTCAAGATCCTCCCTCTGCCATTTTGGGGTGGTTTTGGTCTGCTGGGGGTCTCTGCCCTACTTGCTGAGCCAGTGTGAATGCCTCAGCAACTCAAGGGTATCTAAAGCAGTCCTAGAAAGACTTCTGAACAACTGAATCTTGTCTCAAATAATGCCAGAAAACTGGAGTTAAACAAGTGGAAGGAAGATCAAATAAAAGGGCTTGATGTCAAAGATGTTACACACTTTCTACTCTCCAAAACTGATAACCATGCTGGGAAAATTCTCTCATTTAATTTATGATGAATGGTATTCTACATCCAACAAGCAAATATTTTTCTCACGCTTTTGACTCCATTTTCTATCTTTGATTATCTTTTACATTGTCTGTAGCAGCACTCCTTCATGATCACTCTCTGAAAATACCCTCTAAGGGAAAAAGACAAGTCATTCTGAAGAAGAGTTGTTCTCTTTGGACTAACTTTAACTGGTGTAAGCTGACACCATCTTCCATTTATCATCAGGTCAGAGCACACATATAAGCAGTTACTATGGAGCAGCTCATGCATTGCAAATTAACACCTCTGTTTAAATATCACTAATTTATTCACATGCTCACTCCCTTAATCTTAGCAAGAGAATTGCATTAGACTGCAACAGCCACAGAAAGACAAAAAATTAGTTATAAACAAGCCACATTCATATATATGATTTTACAATATTTTAAAATAAAATACTCTTTTGACTCTCAAGTCCACAGTATTTAAAAAACAAAAAATTATACATTTCTAAAGAGATTGTTAAGAGTAAATTCCAGTAGTGTTTAAACCATTCAACCCCCACTCAGCTTTCTACACACAAAATATATATTGGGGCAATGGTGCATATGGAAAGCATATGGACTGTGGCTAAAATGTAGCAAAACCACAATTTTTGGTAAGAATTCTGTGTGAAGCACTCACATCTGCAGAGTAACAGTGATGGCCCTTTAACATATGCAAGTTATTCTCCCCTCTGAATTCAGCCAGTGGTTCTTTAACCGACAGACACCAGTAAGAAGCCGTGGCTTCATTCCCAGTAAATTCATCTGTCTCAGGGAGCAAAGGAGAATGTAACATTGGAATTATGCATGAGAACCAAGCATGGAACTTATCAGGATTGACCAAGAAAGGAAAAATAGCCCAGACATATGGGGTGGTGTAGGAAAAGGCACAGATTCTCCTGTAGGAGCATGGCACTGCCTGAACAGCTAAGCATAAACAGCCAGCTGAGAGCAAGAAATGTCTGAGAATGAAGGGCAAACTGAGCTGGGTAGGAGGGAGAAGAAACACCAAGTGGAAAATGAAGGGATTTGGTTTGGTTTAGAATGAAAATATAATCCAGCTCTTGGACTTCAAGAAGAGGGTAGTAGAGAGTATCAGGTTAGCAAGGCTAAGTTAAGGGTGTGTTTCATGAATTTCAAGGTTGTTCATTCTCCTTCAAAGAATCCAGAGAAGCTTATAGTGCAAGATGCTAAAAACATTTCTAGATACTAAGATAGCAATGCAGATCACATTAACATACAGCTTGGTAAGGAATGGTATATAAATTAGAACTATTTGCAAAGGAATGGAAATAATAAGCTCATATAGAATGATAAATGTTTGTTATTAATACTCTGCTGTCTTAATTGCAAGCCTTTTGTTCTCTAATACAGAATGAGAATATTCCCTGCAATACAATTATTCTCTTGATTGTTGGTTAGATTAGGATTTGCCACAGGGCTTTCTGCTCCACAAAATATTTTACTTGCATGAAGAAACCATGAAAGGCAGGCAGATAGCAAACAGTGAAGTCAAAGAAAACAGATCATGTTTGCTCTTACTGGTCATTTATGGATGGGAGTGCTTCCCACATGAGGAAGAAGTGAACAGAGCTCACATGCTCAGTTCAGAATTTGATGGGTGGGTATTCTGTGTGCTGTTCCAGAAAAAAAAAAAAATTAAAAATGGAAGAAAAAATTGTAAGGAGCCACTTTATTTGAGCCATTTCCAACTCTGTTTGGCCAAACCTGAAATAATCTTACTTGTTCACACACTGTCTACTGATAGAGTTATATGAACATCATGGAACTGAAAATACAAGTAAACAAACCTTTCTTCAAAGACATTTATGACTCAGCAGGTCATGATTTTCCAATCACTAGGTGAGTCAGAACTAAGCCTGTGAAATGGTGTTAGAAAGTACAAGATTTGATCATCTGCAGTGCAAGAATCACTGTCCTGGCCATCCTTGTAATTAAGTCATCCATTCCTGTTGTAATGGAATGTGTCCCAGCCGAATTCCCACTCTGGTACTTTCTCTCTGTCCCAACTTGCTCCTGCAATTTCATTTGGATATGGAATTCAGTTTGTTCTGCCCTGAACAGGGAGCTGAGGCTGTGTGTGGCTAAATGCTAACCTGGATAATGTTTATTATGATGCCACTTCGAGATACTTTAGTGAAAAGCACAACAGAAACACAAAGAACAGGTCCCTGACTCCAGCCTGGAGGAACCAGATCAGAACACTCAAGGAGATATTTGAGAGACAGATTGAGAGAACCACCCTGTGAGGTTTCCACCCAACCAAATGGAATCTTGCAGCATTTTTGACAGTAGCAGCAAGGTTGCAGGGTGCGTGCATATCATGGCTTGTTGCTAATGGAGATTATTGTCCGTGTTTATTCAATCAATATCAGCATGTCTGAGGGGACTGGAAAGGCACTAATAAGGACACACATTGGGGTAAACACAGAGCTGATTACAGCCACATCCACTTGGTTTGGAACTAAGATGTAAATGGGTATTTTTGAGATGCTGATAGTGGCAAGTACAATTCACTTGGCAATGAGAGAAGAGGACAGCACCTTCTGGGCTCTCTGTTACTCTTAGAAAAACAATCCTGGGACTCACCATGGGTCTGGCTCAGCTCCTGGCAGCCTCTCAAGCCACTGGCATTGAGAATATTTAGTGTATAGCTACACTCTGCAGCAGGGAATGCAGACACAAGCCAGGTAACTCACCTAGATATTCCTCTCCTATTGTGTATACCCAGGCTGCCAAATTGTGCAGCCTAAGAGACTGCAAGCCAACAAAGGATTTGTCACAGAGAGTATGTGCCATGGGACAATGAAGCACAGAGATGCTCAGAAGTTGGCTCTGAGATCACAGTTGGATACTGAATGTAAATTACATTATGGAAGTCTATTGCACATCGACTTCAGATTTGATCAGAAAACAGAACTGTGTGATTGCTGCACAGTGAATAAATCCTTTGAGAATAAATATTCACACTTATTGTTTAAAAGATGAATGATCTTATTGGCCCTCAAGAATGCCCTCACAGAAATAATCTGTTCAGACTTTTCAATCAGATATGTGTATGCCATTTTAAGTGAGGAAAGAAACAATCTTGCCTCGATAGAGCTTATATTCTGACAGGAATGTCAGCTACATCACTAGGGACTCTGTCTAAAAAAAGGACTTGGAGGCATAAAATTGAAATCAGGAGGAATTTTGGTAGAGAAACCCAGAGCTGTGATCCCGAGTTGTGAACCTCAGCTGCCACTTGTATCCCATTCATTCAGCATTTTGTGGCTGTAAAGCTGACTAGAGACTAGCAAGTTCTGCTTTGGCACCCACTCAGAATTGCCTGAGTTTTGACAGAGCTGAGCAGTTTGGCTCTTAACCCAGTCAGGCAAAAGGAGACTTGGCATTGCTGATGACAAAGAAAATAGTTTTTGGAGAATTAAATGCATTTTTTCAATTTGCTGAAATAGAGTAATTCCAATCATTAGCAGAAGTACAGAATGGCCTGACCATTGCATTTCAGACCTTGGTTTTTCTATGCACACAATGGTACAGCACATTAACTCTTCTGCTAAAGTAGCCCTGGATGACATTCCATCTGTACTATGATGGATCTCCAGTCACTTCCTGGAACACACTGGTGCAGTGTACAAAATCCAACTTTGTGCCTACATAGATTTTTTTCAGATATAGGAACTTAGAAACCAAGAGCAAAACTGCATTCACATAGTACTCAAACTTTGTCACTATTTTCTCATCTTTCAGGAGATTACTGGTGACAATTGTCTCCAGGTCTGGTGGTGCTAAATACCTGCAGTTCCTGTGAAGGTTCAGTAGAACTGAGAATGCCTGATAATTTGACAAACTCTCACAGCAATCTTATACTTGGTGCCAACAGAATAATATGGAAAAAAATAACATTTGATATTTTCTTAGAACTTTGTCACAGAGCAGTATCTGTGAAGAAAAATAAATCTCATGGTCATCACCCATAGGCAAGTCTGGAAGCTGATACCTGGAAATGCTTTAAAAGCAATGACAAAATTTATTCACTTTAACAGCGCAAGAGAGCACACACAAAAAGGTTCTTTAACTGTTTCTCTCTGAGTTGTAGCATTCAGATAGACATGATTCTGGAATTGTTCAAAACCTGAAAAGCAGCCCCTGAGATCTTTGACAAGGTGTAGAAATACCCTGAAATAAGCAAGTCCTATCACCATAAAAGAAAATTGCACATGGCACAGCATCATCTCCTCTCAACCTTCACCTCCCTGGAAATCCACCAAGAGTTCTGAGGGAGAGGCATGAGGAAAAAGGGCTGGGAAGGCAGGTAGGAACAACACCATTTGTGCATAAAATGTTAGATTTCTCTCTCCTTTAAGCTTTTGCACATAGATCCCTCACAGAGCAGGGAACGTTAAACACTGCTATAAACTAAATGCATTCCTTTACTAACCTCACAAGCTGAATGAAACCAGGAGGAATTGCTCTCCCAAGAGTTGCAAAGAACAGGGAGTAAACAGAAATTCTTCCAAACCCAGGTAAGAAACTGAGGTGGCAGCAGACTCAGGTGATCCTTGCTCCACCTGCTCATGGGGACTTTGCAGGTTCTAAGGAGGGAATTGTTCATTCCCAAGTTTTTCATATGTACTTGTATGTATGTTCATGTATACATATGAACATAAAATATGCTATGTTTAAAGAGTTCCTCGATAAACTTCCAACATTTCAACAAAATAGTTGGAGTAAAAGAATAAACTACAGTATTGCAAACTGAACAATGAAACAAAACAAAACAAAACCGCAAACAAACAAAAACCCCACAAAACACCAAACAAATGAAAAAAAACCACCCCAGAGACAAACCCTAAACATATGGCAGTAGAATTCAAATACTTCTTTTCTCTTTATTCACAGCAAAATACTTATATAGACATACAAGCTACAAATGTCGCTGTCTAATGTATCTAATATGCAATATATAGTGTTACACTGTAATAGCTAAAACTTTCATCTTCTTAATGTAAAGAAGAATGTACTCTTTAACTGGAAGAAGCAGTCATAAGGAATGCATCACTAGGGCTATTTACTATTTGTTATTGGCAGTTCAACATTTCCAAGCATGTTTAGAAGGAATATTTGGACAGTGTATTCAGCAATTTTAAAGATTGTCCTGGTATTATTTACAGACTCCAAGCAGAAGTGTTATTTCTAATAATTTAAGGCACTGTTCTCAAAATTCTTCTATCTAACAGTTGTTCCTTGTCTCTCTCACAACGCACACAAGTACCCATTTTTTACTTCTCTTAAACCTGGTTATTCCAATCCTTATTCCACCACCCACTCCACTTTTACTAGTTTAAAAAATGTCTCTGGAACCCCAAATGCCACCAGCAGCATTCTGCTATTCATCCCTCCTCCCCTTCTGTCCATTGTCTACAGGTAAACATCACATTACTCCCAGAATTACAAATGGGCCTTAGGGATTTTTCAAATGGAGGAAAAGACATTTGTGGGGGACAAAATAGCCCAATCCTTAATCTTCTCCCCAATGAAAGGAAGCCACAGCTTAACTTGAGACTGGTATAATTTTCTTAAATCTCTGCACATTCAGACAAGCAGTCATCCTTAGGAAGGTCAGCTCATCCAAACCACCCCTGTCTTTTTGATGTGATAAGCTCAGAACAACACATCAAACCTGAAATTCAGTGTAAATATTCTATCATTTAACTGCTTTGCAGCAACTCACATAGAAGTTGTTCTTCCCAATTTGTCACACCAATGGCAGGCTCAGTTTAAGGTATGATGATGAGCACTGAAAATTGCACCATTTTGGCCAACATTAAGACAAAAGGTTTATTTTGAACAGACATCATTACTTGTTGAATTAATGTTTGCCCGTACATATAGGCTTATATGTGTGTGCCTATATGTAATTACATTTCACCCTCCCCAGCCTTTTCCTCTCTCACATTCCCACACATGCATCCTTGGAAAGGAGAAAAACCTTCTGTGTATTTTTATTGGCCTGTCAATCTGCTAACTTTCCTTTCCTCTTCCATAACTGGAATGTCATGTAGCATGTCAGTCTTCCTGCTTTCCCTTTCACCAGAATTAAGCACCCTGCATGACTGCAGAGAAAGCTGCTGGAGGAAAAGGCAATTTCTTTTCAACATTTAGATTTGATACAAGAGGTGCCATACATTGTCTATCCAGGAAAAGAGACATCATGATCAAATCTAACAAATTTTAAATCTAAAGTATTCCATTTCCTCTCCTCTGTTAAAATACATACTAAGAAAAAGACACAGATTTCATTTGGTGGAGTAAAACCAAGCAGAATTCTTATCAACCTGGGAATCAAACCCAAAGCATCCATGAACAAAGCATCCATGAAAATGAATCTTTGAAGTCTCACTTTAAAACTGACCCCTGAGGTTTTGGTGACCACCAAAATGTTACTGCATGAAATTTAGGAGACAAGGTTTATCGGTGTTTCTTTAAAGTAACCAGCAGGTGATGCTTGCAGTGGTGCTGTCACGAGGATACTCACTCACCATTCCAAATTTTCCTCTTCCATGCTGATATTCCATCCATCCCCCTCCCTCCTTTCCCTGAACACCCCCAAAAATATAACACTTAAACTGGATGAAAAAATACAGTAACTAAAAAAGTTCCTATAATAAGCTGGGAACTGGCATGACTATCTGTCTTTAAGTGTGAGCATTCACAGCTCTGTTTCAAAACCTATTCAAACCTGGATAGCCTTTTGTGGGGACAAATGGGGCTGCTGCCAGTTTCCACCAAGTTATAAAATTTTCAGCGTCACAATAAATTGTGAGACAAGGAGAAGAGAAATTCAATTTAACAAGGAACTCGTAACTTTTCATTGAAGGAGTGCTCAATTGTGGGACAAGGAAGAAAGAGTGAGAGGTACAGTGTGCATCAATATCTTATCCCTTTCTTTCTGGGTTGTCCTTGGAGGCTTGTCCATAATTTACTTTCCCAGGGGAAATTTAACACAAGTGTAGCAATTTTTCCTTTCATCCTCCTGATGGACTAAGCTAGCCTCAGAAAAAAAGGAAGGGGTAAAAAAAGAAGGAGAATGGGAAGATGCACAGATATTGTTTACCCTGCAGATCATGTATTATTTTTACCTTCAGATGTACATATTTTGATAGTAGTGCTAACTGTGCACACACACACGCACATGCCGGGGCAGTGTGATCAATGGCAGGGGTCAATAATCCCATTTCAGAAGCAGTTCTGCTGCAGACTGAAATGAAACAGAGTAAAGTCTAAAGTAATGAAATGTGACAGAGCCACATTCACTGCCATCCTCCAAATATGGGGAGAAATACATTTCTACATGAGGAAATCCAAACTGTCAAATTAGCTCCACTCATATAATAAACAGGGCTACACATGGCATCATCCTTAGAATTTGCCTTCTCCAATTAACTATAATATGATCTCACAAAGTCTGATTTTTGTTGGAGTATGAATGACTAACCTTCAGGTTTCCTTGTGAGCAAATAGCCTATCTCATTAGTTCACAATATTAATCAAATCTTTTATTCCCTCTTTATATTTGCTGTATCGCAGTGATACTATAGCTTCTTCAATTGGTTAAATCAAAAAATGATCTACAAACAATAGCAGTGCATTTAGTATCATAATTGTCAATGCATCTCATTACATTGGGCAGGGCTGGTGACAGCTGGCAAATCTGTCTTTGATCCATAAGCAATCCCAGGCCTGGGTGAAGCTGCCCCTCAGTCAATATAAACGTCAGAAGCAATAGCATTGTGTTATAAAGTGTGATCTCAGAAACAATGGAGCCTCCTTCCAAAGCACTGGGCAGATCCAAGGCTGGGAGCAAGCCTAGGGGTCTCCCTGTGGCAAACTGTGGGTATAAATGGAGCAATATCAATTTGGTGGAACTTTGCTCCCCTGCAAAGTTCCAGCCTAGAGGAATAGGAAAACCAGCAGAGCAGATATTTAGGACTTTTACTGCTGGAAGGAAGCTGCACAGAGATGTGTATTTTCTTGTCCTGTCTTTGGGTTTCCCCCATGTCATAAATAAAATGTGTTATGGATAATATAGATTGTTTTGTGTATCTCTATATTAGCCATTTACTCATCCTAAACCACCTTTTCTGTCCTACCTTTCCTTTTCCCAACTTCTGCTTCTGGAAAGGTGACTTCCATTTCTATAAAATTAAAAATCACAGTAAAGACAAGAAATGTAACTGACGTCTGCAGCCATAATTTCATGGAGCTTTTGACTTACTTCCAATTGTCACTAGAATTTAAAAATGGATAATTCCATTAATTTAATAAAGTATAAGGTCAGTGCATAAAGTGCTAATGGAAGAAAATTCCCCAGAAGTAGTAATTAAAGAATGAACATGTGACACAGATGTTTTTGATGGAAATAGGAAAAATGGGTATTAGCTAACACTGTCCAATCTCTGAATTGAGGATCTAAAAGAAAAAGTGGACATACTACAGCTGTCATATATGGCCAGCAGAGAGCTGGAGAGGTGACAGATGATGAAGAGCAGGTTAATCATAGAAAACTGGTCACTGTGTTATTTGGACCACTTCAAAGTCTGAGGTCTAGATGCAAGGAAATATGGAAGTATACATTTATGAATAAAAATACCTACAGAACAAAGGAACTACCCATCTGGCAGGGATAAAAGTAAAAAATCCAAATAAGTGTGTACATGAGACACATACATAAAGAGACATCAAGGGTAACAAAAACCACTTTATAAAAAAAAACCACTTTATAAACAAAAACCACTCCAGTAAGAGGGATATCAAGGAAAAGGCTACTCTCCTCCTTAAGGAAGAAGTGAAGCATGATGGATGATGCCAAAAGACTAATGAATATCTAATTTTTTCACCTCAGCCTCTACTATAAGGTCAATCACAATCATGTATCTATCACAATTAATTTCACTGACAAAGGGCCAGACTTGAGCCTTAAATAGGGAAGCTACAATATTCAGAGTACTCAGATAAGGTGGATGTTTTTAAACAAGGTGAGTCTAATGAACTTCATCCACCAGTACTTACAGAGCTAAATGGGAATCTCAAAGTCATCAGGGCTTATTTCTGAGAACTTAAAAAGGACAGTGGATAAACTGGAAGCCCTAGGAAAGGGCCAGTGTAATGTCTACCTTTAAAAAGTATTTTAAAAAAAAAGGCAAGCCTGACAATTGTAAGCCAATCAGCTTATCTTCAATTCATGGAAAAATACTGAAACAAAGAGCCCAACTCTTTGTGAGTGCCTGGAAGGTAATGAGAACATGTATAACATCCAACATGGATTTGTCAAGAGCAATCATGTCAGAGCAATCTAATTTTCTTCCCTGATAAGGTAAGAGGCCTTGTGGACAGAGGGAAAGCATCAGATGTCATTTGTACTCTGGACTCTTTTTGATCCCCTTCCGCGTATCAATCTTCTAAGCCAACCATGGGAGCATGATTCAGATGGAAATAGTACAAAGTGGCTGCAACACTGATTCAGAAAAAACAAGCTTGGGGTGTGATTAGCAATGTTCCTATTGACATGAAATGCTACCTGAAGTGACAATCTGGATGAGGCCCTCCTAAGTCTGGTAACATTTAGGATTTTGATTAATGACCTGGAAAATAGTATCACATACACACTTGCTGTGACAATGTCCTTCTCAGAGGCATTATAAATACACTGGATTTATAATGACCAGAATTCAGAGAAAACTTGATGAATTTAAAGATCTGATTCAGAGGCCACAGTGCTTGTTTAGTAGGGATAAATGCAAAGTACTTCACTGAGCCAAGAAAAATTAACTACTTGGGATGGAGAACCACTGACATTGGTAGCCATTCTGTAGAAAATTAAAACTTACTGTGGATCACAAGCTGGATAATCCATCAACAATATCATGCTGCTCCAGTAAAGATGAATGTCCTACTGCAATGGATAAATTAGTTCTACTTTGCTTGACACAGAAGAATCTTTCTACTCAGCACCAGGAAAGCTGCAACTGCATTTTATTTGATCCAGTCTGAAGAACTGCACCTCCAAAAAGTGAGGAGCAACTTGTGATAACCCAGAAGAAATTTATGATTTAGGGAACACAAGTAAGAATTGAGGTTGCTAAAAAAACAAAGAAAGAAAAAAACCAAGTACAGATATAAATAAAATGCTGCTAAAATCTAAAAAAATAAAAACAAACCAACAAAAAAAATAAGGGGGGGAAAATGAAAAAGAAAGGAAAAAAGCCCCAAACCACAAAACTGGTAAACAGCTCTTTGTGCTGATGTTAGATAGGGCAAGGCAAAAATGACTTAAAGAGCAGCCAGGGAGACTGAGGCTAGATTTTAGGGAAAAAACTGTCAGGCAGTAAAAAGCAATAAACAGTAGAGAAGACAGATTGCCTGTGGAAGTTCTGGAATACTCCTGGAAAAAGCTGTCAGAAATAACACAGAAATCCTTCCAAAATAAATGTGGATCTTGCCACACTAAAAGGGTGATCCAGGCTGCCCAAAGGTCCTTCCCACTGGTGTGATTCCACGAGCCCTGCTGAAATGTCCCAGAAATCAGATCCTTGCACATCATGTTTGGGAGCAGTGAGCAAAATTAAATATCTAAATTATTGCAAATAAAATATTTTATAAAGCTGAATGGAATTATGGAAATTTAGAACCTATATTTTAAAAAAAGATGTTGAGAAACTGAACGACACAGCAAGAAGCCACAGGAAATACTTAAGGGGGGAATATATCTTGACATGAGACTCAAATACTACAAAGTGCAGCATTACAATTACCATTAACTTCCCATCTCTATCCCCCCCGTAGAAGCAAATGATTTCTTAATCTTGTAGCAAAAAATTAGCTACCAGAGGAAAAAAAATTACATAATCCAAGTTTAATTCAACTCAAAAATTAGATTTATGTTTCTAACAGTGAAAGTAATCAGACACTGGAACAAATTACCAAAGGAAGCAGTAGATACTCTGCTTCCTGATGCCTTGAAATCAAGACTGGATGCTGTCCCAAAAGACAGACTTCAGTCATACGTAGGTTAAAAGTTCAACCCAAGGCAATACAGGTTTAATTTAACAGTCTGTGATGTCCTAGAGGGATCCCACAACTGTTCAAAGTCCAGGAATTAATTTAAAGTGAGCCTGAACTTCTTTTCATCTGAACAGGAGGGTCCCTACACCCAGAGACTTGTGTTGCAGCCTGAAGTGGCATTGTCTCCACTGCCATGTGGTATTTTCATACACTGGGCTTCTTTTCCACAGCCCTGTGAACTCAGAAATATCCTTTCCCAACAGAAAGTTGGAAAAATGAAAAAATTATTTTTAAAATTATAATTTTAATATAATATAATAAAAATATAATATATAGAAATCTATATAATATATATTAATATTTCATATATATATAATACAAATATATATATAATATATATAAAATATAATACTTCCCCCCACAACCCCTCACAACTTATTTTGCTCAAACAGCAGAAAATGAAAAGTTCTAGAAATCAAAATGGGTAATTTGTGATATGTTTCTCTTTTTCAGAACTTTAAGAATCTACTATTTAATGCCTTATTTAGTCTGTAAAAGTTCTGCCTGCTTTAAGAGCAAAAGGATTAATGGTTTCAAATTCCAGCGTGTTGACCTTTATTCAACATTAAAATGCTTATTTGAGCATTCTGCCATGGTACCAGTAAGCCTCTGTCTAATGAAAATTGTAAGGGAAAGAAAGTTTAACTCCCATATGCCCACAAATAGAATTATTTTGCATTAGGAGGTTTAGGGGATCTTTTCTGCACACATACACAGAGGTAACATTGGTGCAAAGTGCACTACAACCACAGAGTACACATGCTGCTGCTCTGGCTGCAGGCTGAAAGTTACAGCAAAATTAATGATGATGAAGAATAAAAATGGTTAAGAGCTCCTGCTCCCAAGTTATTGCCCTGAATTATTTGTGACAGCAAATAATTCAGGCAAAGTCAAACAAAAGCAAATCATACTGGTTACTTCTGAAATAAATTACAGAACTTTGCTTCCAAACACCAAAAAGCCTGATGAAAACTGAAAAAGCAATTTGCATACCAGAGAGGGTACAGGGTGTGTGCTAAGACAGCAAATCAAAGTGGGGAAGGGGAGGCCAAGATGGATTTTGGGTGATGCTGAACAGGAGAGAGGGGAAGCTGTAAATGCTGGGGCTGGCACTGCAGGAAGGGCTGGAGAGAAGCTGAAGGCAATGAAGAGACATTGCTGCTGCTGCAGACCTGCAGGGCACCTGCTGAACACAGGGAATTGTCCTTAGGGGCTGGTGCAAAGAGAGAAAGCCTTAATCACTCTGAATCACTGCTCTGATACCGGCTCCAGTAACAGCTGTGCAGAAAGCAAAGCAGGGGAACATTTTTGTCAAGGCAGGCTCCAACTCACCCGTCTCAGCTGAGGAGGAAACAGGATCAAGTGCAATCCACAGCATCACAGGGGTGGCACATGCAAGGAATTAATTGCCAGCTAAGGTTTTGTGGTCACACTCTTACCATACTTCAGTAAATCTTTTTCTTTTTATGAAAGATTACAGGTCAGTCTTTTAAGTACTGAAAGGCTTCTTGGGCAAAACCACAGTTGTTACAATAGCTTTTTGAATAAAAAAATGAATTGCTCATAACCTAAAGAGCTAAAATAACTTCCCAATGGTAAAAAGCAATCAACAGCTTATCTGAAGAAGGGGCATTGAGCAAGCACATTTTAAAATGTTACAATAATTTTGTAAGAACTACAAAATGTGTCATAACTGAAGTTAGTCGTGACTAAGAAATTATGCATAGGACAAGTAAGGAACAGCAGAATCAACACTGCAGGAATGTGCAGGTTTAAGGAGATGAGAATAGTAGACAGGAAAATCAATTTATTGCATGATAAATGTTCATATGCAAAATAGCATGAGCAAAAAAACCCAGCTGTGAAGAATGTGGCAGTGAAGGGGATCAAATCATTATGCATCAGAGTGAATATTTCATCATTCTAATTCAAACTTCCTGTGCAAATATTAACAGAACCACAGGAAAAGAAAAATTCTATAAAGCATGCCAGCATTTTGCTAAAAATACATACAACCACTCCAGAACTGCAAATATAATTCAAAATTCCCAACTCTCTTAGAAGTCTGACTTCATTGAACATAGAATAAATTCAGGCACAGAGGAAACCAGAATGGAGAAGGTAGAGGTGGATTTATTTCTGCCTCTTAAACAACTTTAAATAAACTTAAGGCAAGGCAAGACATGCTTAGAGTGAATAAAAGGAATAAAGTTGGAGAGGGGAGGACTGAAAAAAAGTGTTCCATAAAGATTCTTTTAAAATTATGTTCCTTTATTATATATTGAAATTCAAAGTAATTGTTTTTTTTAACCTAACACTAAAAGGAACACAAAAGCTTTATTTAAAAAATCCAATCAGTGAGTGACTGAAAAAATAATGGTGTCTGCCAGGAGCACTGATGCCTCTAAAGAAATATATATTTAGTTTGGCTTACTCAGCAGTGCTCCAAAAAACTCTAGGAATCATTCTGGGTAGAATATGCATTTTTAATAAATATCAACAAAAAAAAGGGGAAAAAATCAATTCAACACAGAAAAAAAGGCCATAAAGTTTTTTCCAGCTCTGAAATGCAAGCATTGTCTTAGCCCAGCTCCTTTTTCAGTCATATACAGACAGCACAACAAGGAAAAACAGCAACCTTGAACTCAGCTCTCTGACTTTCTGCAGGTAAAATGATGGCACTGCATCCATCAATCCTACTGCAGGGAATTGGCTGCCAGGGACTGGGGGATACCCCCAGTGTGCCATCTCACACCACAAGGAACAGAGGGATTGGGGCCAATCTATGCAGCAATTGATCCTTACTGCTGCCATAAATCTCAAATACAAACATTGCTGTACTCTGATTCAAAATATCATTTGCCATAGCTCATTGTTCATCTCATTCCAAATTTAGTGCCATGTAATTAACAAAACTACTCTAAATTTATCCCCAAAGCTTATGTGCAGCATGCTGGACTTGTGAAATGAAACAGGCATGTGGTAAAACATGCTCCTGTTTTTGCTGATTCTCAGCATAAATGTTTCCTCCCCTCTTATCAGTTGCCTGAACACCAGCATGCTACAATCAACTTCCTGCTAGTTAGTTAAGATTCTTGCCTGCTTGCCTTTCTTCTCTAAATACAGCTCTCTCTTGCTGCTATTGATCAGTGACTGAAGAAAAAAAGGCAGGATGAAACTCCTTTTTCTTTCCTTTCTTTTTTTTTGTTATTGATATTTTTTTAAAAGGTCCTTTCATCTCCTCCTCTACCAGGAAAGCATTACTGGATGGAAATACAAGAATAATGAATCTAAAGCTGTTCAGCACCAAACTACCTAGAAATGGAAAACATCCCCCTAGAATTGAGCCTCCTGCTTTCCAGTGAAGCAGCACACATGCACTCCAATTACTTTCCCTGTTACAACATCAGTAACTCAAGGAAATTCTGTTCCACTCAATAGTGCTTCCAGAGATTATATGCCATTGGGAAAAAGGGCAGAATTTGACCCACTTCTTTTTCATCATAAAAAACTATCAAGGAAGATAGGTAGCACATCAAAATATTTAATATGATTTTATAGTTTAAGATTTATAGCCTCACACTGCCCATGAAGTCTCTACTTCCAAGCAGTTTATGCCATTAGCAGGAGGGGTTAATTCCAGCAGAACTTTTGAAAGCCACTTCCCACTTCTCTGGTCATCCCTCTAAGCATAGGAGTACCAGAGGTAGCTGAAAACAGAGCAATGTATATTTAGCCTGCAGTGTTATATAACCTGTCTGTTAACAAATGCAAGACACAAAGTAAAGTCATGTAACCCAATTGAAACAGTTCGTTCTGGAGGTTGATTTCCCTTGGGAAACTGAAACATCAAGTAAGAAACTGAACCAGTTAAATATAACCTTTTTAAAGGGCAAAAGAATTCAAAGGTAATCAAGGATTTTTTTTTTCCTCAGAAGGGCATTTATAATTATATTCCACTCTTATTTATAACAACCCTTTTAATGTTGGTACTACAAAGAACTCCACAGAAAGCCAGCTTTGCTTTATATAACAGGATTCAATCTCCACGTGGTTTTTATATGCAAAGCATCTTCTACACAAGGTATGCACTGACAAAAGCACATTTCCCTGAAGAAACAAGGAATGTGTTTTCAAAGTGGTTCATGAGCCTTCAGCCACGTGCCTTTTGCTAATATTGTGGGAGACTCGAGAAGAAATCCTTAACTCTTGTTTTGAGAAAATAATGGCAGTGACTCCATGTGCAAGTACAGTGAGCTTAGAACCCAGTGGTTAATTCCTTTTATTATCCTAGAATAGAATTGTTTGCTTTAATCTCCTGATTACTGAGGAGAAGGAAACAGAACAATTGCCAGACTGTTTGTTTCAGTTTCTTTCCACTGGTTAGGCAGGTATAAGTAAAGAAGTAGAAATGATGGGCAGGAGGTAAAACTTCCTGAAGCAGAAGCACATTTCAAAATTCAGCACCAGAGTGACCAGGTGGTCTGTGATTAATCATTTAAGATCCCAAGTTTCGTGTTCATGTTGTGTTAGGACACAACATCTTGTGTTATGAAAACAACAGTGGGAATTTCAGAGTGGGATCTGGAGGTGCACAAAGCCAATGAGAAGGAAATCTACAACAAAGGGTAAGGATAGGTTTGGGTGGGACAAGCTCTTGCACAGAAGGTCTGCTGGATGCAGTAGAAATGAATTATACAGAAACCTGCTGCTGTGCATGCCTCCATCTTCTACAGACCCAGCAGATACTCACACAGTCTCACTCTGCAGTCTGTTACCCTTGAACAATAAAAACAATGCAAAGGGCAGAGCCTTCACACAGCCAGAGATGCTCGCAAATTATGCTGCACAGATTAAAAACGTGCAGGAGTTTCCCAGGATGCTATAAATTATTGATCTATCCCATTTCTCATGTTGCCCAAATGCTTGTAAACGTTACCACACAAAAACATCTGCAGCAAACCGCCCTAATAAATTTATTCTGCGAAGAAAAGGAAAAGTAAATTTAATCTCAGAATTACATGAGAGACATTCTGTTTGAGTAGCACAAGCATGCAGGATCCCAGCATGGATTCCATTGTGCATACCTGCTCAAAGTCTCAGCAGACACACTGAACACCTGCAAGAGCCTGACAGAGGCAATCGGGCTGGTGATTTCTTACCCACAACAAGCAATCTGTTGATACACTATGAAACCAGTATTAGGAGATGCTTTAGTCAAAATGCTGCAGGTTATTAATCACAGCTCTGGGGTTTCTGACAGGATGTTTTGATAAAATAAATCTATTTTAAGTGACTGTAATGAAATACTAACCGGTTTTTGAAGGGCTTTTAAGATGTTTTTAAGAAGTTTCAGATCAAAGGCTCAGTTAATGTAACCTCCATGCATTAAATATTTAGTACTTATTCAGTCACTTGAGCACTCAGGCATCTTGACATTGTAAAAGGAGGAGAGGGAAATTGAGTTTAAGTCAGTTTTACACAGTGGGATTTTTCAGTTTTTATGTTAAAATCCCAGGCATGTAATTTTAATACAAAGGGGTCTATTCTTCTACAACAGTATATGCACCACCCATTAAAAGAATTCTTTGTTCACCTGCATAGATGGGAGAATAAATCCTCTATAGAGTCACTTCAGTGGAAACTGTTGTGCTGGGATTAACATCATGATTGAACATTATTCTGTCTCTGAGCTCTCTGATGGACAAAACCAAATGCACACACTTCTCCTTCCTGAACAAGTAGGCTCTTACAAGGAACACAGAATTTTAACAATGGCAGATAGATTTAAGCAAGTTCTTTTTAGATATTTGGATTATGTGACTGTAAGATTTATCCCCTTTCTAGCATCACCAAATTCCAACAGCTGCTCTTTACCATTTCATTTCTTCCAAAAAGTGTTCAGAGGTCTCCAAAACAGATGATAGAAATAATCCTATTTGGGGGCTTATTAAAATAGATGTCTTAAATTAATAAACTGCTGATAAGTAGGGGTTGGATATCCATGCTGAAAATGCAACACTGTATATAAATTTTACAATTTCTGAAGCACCACCTTCCTTGTGAAAGCTCAGTGAGTGTAGTAGGAGCTTGAGGATGACTTCAAGCAGAATGATGACACTCCTGAGTGCATTTCTTGGCTCACTTGCAAAGGATTATAGACACTAAAATATTAAAAATTGCCTTTGAAACTATTGCCATGACCCACATTAGCAGCTATTTTCAGAATCAAGGAAGGTATTGTGCATTTCCATCCTGTTTAACACAAACATGGACACATCCAAGTTCTTTGATTTGCACTGTTACTCCAAGGCTCTTGTATTTCACATTAATTTGTAATAGATAAAGAAAAGAAACAATCTTACCTCAAACACTACCCATATATGGAAAAAAACCCAGCAAATGGTTCTGCACATTTTTCACAGACATTACCCAAATTTCATCACAAACATTTTCCCAAAATTTACAGTGCGATTGAAGATGACTGCACCCTAATTTGAAAGAAGCTAAAACTGACCTCTGAAGTAATGGCAGCAATACATATTCCCAAATCTGGTAAAGCATCATCATTGCATGACCTTATTTGTCATAAATGTCTTCTGAATGTTAAACAAGCACAAAGGCTGTGTGTCACCACGGGCTGAGCTGTGACACAAAGACAAACAGCCACTGAAAACATCCACATGGATCTCATGGTAACCCCATGATCTCATCTGTTTTTCTCAAAGAATTGTCTTGTTCTTCCCTGCTTTCACTGCTGGCCATGGCTCTGGAGCTCCTGTCTTCTCTGCCATCTTAAATTATATTAACACATGGTGCAAGAAGGTGCAAGGTGATTTTACAGGATTTTATATTTCTTTGTACATAACTTGAGTATTTCTTATGCATGGTTGCCTCTGTGTGCATGCCACTGTGAGAAACTCCCAAACAGTAAATTAAACAAATTAATCCTTGCTCTGCTGAAGAAGAAACTATGTCAGAACTGTTCTATGTAAAGAAATCCAAACCACAAGACAACCCTTGCCACATAAAGAATGTTAAATACTCCAATAGGTCCCTCACTGATTTACCCAACAGTCAGAATGTGTCTACAAGGTACTACTGAATAACTTCATGTCTTTGTTTCTTTTGTGGCTTTGATTGTTTTGAGAGTGGGGACCTGCGTTAAAACCACCTAAACAGCCAATGAATCAAGATGATTCCTAAATAATTTAGCTGTATGAAAATAGATCTCTAAAGATCTCCTGGAGTCTTAGAAATCAATTAGAAATCCTCAAAGCAGGAAGCTTAGGAAAAGGCAGAGATAAAAATTTGGTTAATTATGAAACAAAAAACAAATAATCTAGATGTAATCTAGGAGAACCTTTATGGTAACAGCTCAGGAGAAGTCAGGTTTCAGATGTTGTCCTGCTGCCTCTGTCACTGACATTGCACTCCAAAGGAAAGCAGCTTGGACAGGGGGTGGGTAAGGAGGTTCTGACCAATGCTCCAGTGCAGGTGCCATGAAAAATGAGAGGAACAATAGCAGTGGTTTTGATAATAGTAAAAAAAAAGGCCTTTACCCAGTTCTATAGAAACTGAATTCAGCATTATGAAATACTCAGCTTGACTACAGCACTTTCAGATGCTCTGTCGAGTAAAAATGAAAAAGGAAGAAAAAAAGAAAAAAATGGAAAGAAGAGGCCGTCCAAAATTGGCAACATTAAAACATTAAATATTTCAAATGTTATTGATCAGAGGACAGGAAATGTGAGAATTATCACATATGTTTCCTTATAGAAATTAATGCCATTCAGATAGCTTCCAGTCTATTGTTAGTTGCATGTTTCAACTTGCAATGAATATGACATTTTGAAATCAGGATATACCCACATGTAATGCTTTGAGATGCAATGGACTTCTGAAAAAAAAGCAATCTTGGCTGTATGTTAGCTATTAACAGAATTGTTCCAGGTTTTCAGATTCTGGGATCATTTCAGTAACAATCAGTTTATACAACTCTAATAGGGGGAAGGTGTCTCCCAGAGAAATTAAACGTTGACTGTCCTGGAACAAAAACTGTAAATTTTGTGCTCATGTTGGCTGCAGCTAGAGGTGCAGATGGGTATTCCCAGCACACAGAAGATGGCATGAAGCTGCTATACGGAATCTATCCACGATTATTGCTGAAATACATCTGCCACCAGTGCTAAGTGCAGCCAGGGAGATCTGATCCAGAGGTTTACTACCACAACACATTGCTGTTACGCAGTCGGCTGTGATCCTTGCCTTGTCATCATTATGGGTATTTTTTAAATGAAAGAAAGAATATGTTGAAACACCTTTGTGATTTCTAGTAAATTTCTGTGCAATACAATTCCCAGAAAAGCCCAATGTTCTGAACTCAGAGCACGTGGGCTCCCTGTTGTGTTAAAGCCACATCTCCTGTTGACGTTTTCAAATAAATCATGGAGTGTGTGCTGCTATCCGACTTTCTAGTACAGGCTATCCTACTTTCTAGCACATGGAGCAACTTCCAAAGCTAATCAAGGAAGGTGTCTTTCATGAATTAGTATTTTAGGGGTGTAAATCATCATCAGTCAAAGGTCTTTCTAAACCTCTTGTTGTGATTCAGCACTATTGCATGTAAAGATAATAACTTGTGACTGTATGAAAGAAAAGAGAGCTTATCTGCATTTCAAAAAACACATAGACATAAAAAAGGGTCACCCCACTAGGTTATCTTAAAAAAGGGATTAAGGACCAATTACTCTGTGGTCCCCATTTGCAGGAGAGAACTTCTTTCTTTCTGAGTAAGTTTTTAGATTGAACATGTCAGGAAACTTGTGCCATTACACGCAAACACGTGAAACTGGGGTGAAAATAATTTCTATAATCCAGTTTGTTAATGAATGAACACAGGTGCAGTTCTTATCAAACAAGGAAAGACAGACAAGAACAGGAAAATTTTTTGCATGCAGTTCTCATTCATTTCCACCAAAAATTTGCTTGGCTGGTGTACAGGAGTTTCTGGAGATGGCTGCTACAGGAACCATCAGTTTACTTTCCTTGGTACCACCTGATGGTTCATACTGATTTTGCACTACGTAGAAGGGGAAGTGATTGCTGTCCAGGAGCTTCGCAATACATTGATTTTCTTTTTTTTTCTGATTTAACTTTCTAATGAGCAGAGAGAGACTGGCATATATAGATTCATTGTACTGTAACATACATAAATTCATTGTAGTTCTAAAGGAAGTCCAGATTTCTAAAAGAAGAGTTTTTATTTGCCTATATTTCTCTGGGAAGATGAAAAATCTGAGATTTCAGAGACCACAGTCATTTTGCTCCATTATTGTCATAGCAACAAATGATCTTGAAGCACTGTATGCAACATCTATAGCCATTTGCAGTATAGCTCTAGCTACTAACTTGTTTCTGTTAATGGCTGGCATGAACCAGTCTCTGTAATCTCTGCAATTTAATTGATGAACCACAAAACAAATGGTCATAGTTAATAAAATTATATTTTGCCATCTGTGTCCAGTAATGAGAAAATCTGAATTATAGGAATGAAAAAGAATGAAGTTTTCTTCCAAACAGATCAATGCATCCCACCTCTTTGTCAGCATTAAATTAGATGTTATCTGTTGCTGCGTATTTCCCTCCTTGGTTGCCATGGCTAATGGGAGTTTCAGCCACGATGGACAAGAATTCTGTTTGACCATGGGGAATATAATACCTTTTCCTCTGTTTTCCTATGACTCTGTGTGGTATGAGTCTACAATCTTATTTGGTCTGAGTGCATCCAAGTCTCACTTATAGGAGGACAATTTTGTTCAGCTCTGCAGTGTTATTTGCTGTTACAAAACCTTATCAATTTCTATAAAAGAAATCTAGAGGATATGTGCAGTTTTATTCCTAAAGCTCTGAAGGTTTTCAAAATCAGCTGGAGCTGAGGGCAAATCTGGTGCTGCCACAGTATCTTGTAAGGATGATTACAACAGCACTAAGGTACACCTTTGGAACACATATTCTGTTTTCCTGAGTTCACATTCTGAGCAGATTGTTCCCTTGAGAGCAAGGACATAAATTGTCTGGACTCTTCATAAAGAGGCCACTACAAATTAAAGGAAAAACCAAAACAAAAAACAACCCACCCCAAAACCTTTTATAAATTTTCTAGGAACCTCTATATCATTAATTCCCCTAAGAGATAAATGGTCCCCACATAGAAGATAGCAAGGTAATTTATGGCGATAACTTGATTACCTAGACTTTGCCAAAGATTTGGAGCATTTCCTTAAGCTTTAGAGAGGAAGACAGACTAAGGCAAGAAGGAGAGTATATTATATCCACTCACAGGAGACAAAGAAGATGCAATGCTGCTGAGCACCCTGTTGTGTGCAGCAACACTATTCTTGTTCTACATGGTACCTTTCAGATTTTGAAATATTCATTGTTTGGATTAATATCTATGTCTAGGTCTCAGACAAGTCTTGATGGATCTCACTGTATTGCCAAATACCTCCTCTTTTTTCACCACAGTACCATCAACCTCTGTTTTAGTCATCATCTGTTAATCTATAAAGTGCCCTTAATCAGTCATGTCTGACATTCCTATAAATTTCCCATCAGACATAACACATTACAGGCTATTTTTCATTCTCAGAAGGCAAATAAGAAAAACAGACTTGAGGTCTTGAATCACATAAACTGTGCAAAATAGCAGACTGCATTTCTACCTCTTTTCCTGAAAACCACGGCCATAATTTGAGGAGCTCAGCAGCCACAAAAATAGGGCCTGGTTTCCAAACCAATAAACTTATTTTTGGGGTGTAAGTGTCAGCAGTTGGGGCTCAGTTTTGTGCATCAGGAGCTCTGAAAAGAGAAGTTTGTGTGAAGTGAATGTGAAAAGGTGCTGGGAGCCGCTCGGGAAGCGCAATGGGATGCGCTGTCCAGGGTCCTGACAAGGTTTGGAGAACTCGATCTTGCCCTGAGCTCCGTCTAAATTGTCTGGTTGCTGTGGCTGACCTCTCAAAATGAACACCAAAGGCTTTCCCACAGGCTGCTTCCATGCAGTCCAGGTTTCTGCAATAGTATCCTTTCCCATAAAATGACACTGCAGTCAGAACAATGTTAGGAACCTTAACTTACTGATATTTATGCAATATTTCGGAGGCTGTCAGAGCAAAAGTTCAAAAAAAAAAAAAGTTTTCTTTAAAGACAGGCATGAGATTTTCCCTTATTCCATGCTGAGAACAGTGCAGGACTCATACATATGGAAATACTAGTTAATATTTTAATTTTAAGCAACATAGATGTTTTTAAAAAGGGAGGGAAGGAAAAACAAACAACATTTAACAATATGAAGCTGTGACTAATGAATTTAGAAGCTGATTAAAAATAGAATTATGGATATTAATGCATTATTATAAACCACCATAATGCAGGAGAAATAAAGTATGTATTATAAAATCCTGAAGTTGTCAGATTTTGAGAAATTTATAGTTGCCTTAAATTTTAACTAATTAGGACTAAGTGCAAAATTGGATGCAATTAATGAGAAATTAAAAATAAATGGGAGGGAAATAATTTCTAAAACATATTTTTCTTTCATGCATACTCATGAAAACTCCTGAGATGGATGGTACCTCTCCTTTGTCTTCCTCCATGTCACACATTTACTAGAACATCAGAAAAGGTAGTTCAGAAAAACACACTTTCTGTAGAAAGGTATGTCCACAATTCTAGGGAATTCTGAGTGAAAATATTTGACTGTGGGCCTAAGGCTGGCTCTTTTTTTTTCCACTGGAAATGTCATGTAACTGGGGCCTTTTCAATCCATGTTCATTTTCTCAGATTGTTCTCTGCTGCCACAGTATGGTGCTCAGCTGCTGTTTGAAAACATGAAAAAGAGGATCTTTATCAGAGACTGCAGTTCTTTTCATGTACCAATATGACTGGTTGCCATGTAAGATCTCTTTTAAAGAGTATTAAAAAGGCTTTAAGCTGTATCTTACACTTCCTAAGAAGTGAAAAAAACGATTTTCAATTAAGTACCTACTGCTTTACATTAAAAAGCTTCCGTCTCCTCATGTTATTTGTATGTCATTTTGTCTTCAAAACAAAGATAAATATTGCTTTCAGTATTTGTGGATAATAGCAGCACTTCAACAGCAGCAACATTTTCTACAAAAACACTCTTTTTTAATATTTTCCAGGAATATCATAGTCTTCTAAAATAAAATATGTTTGAATGGAACATGATGTCTTAAAATAAGGATGGTACTGGCCTCCCTCACATGTAAATTTGATGTGCTTCATCATTACACTATTCTTTGATTCAAAAATACTTTGCTAACAGTGCAGAAAAGTAAGGGCCATTGAAATCACACTGAAATCAACCACAGATCACAGGCTACACATAATATCTATCAGCTGTTCTTCCTTGTATGTGCTATATTTTCATGAGCCTTACTTCCTCTCTTCAAGTACCTATCTTCAAATACTTGGGTCAACAGTAAGGATGCACTCAGCAAGCTGGGGCCATATGAGCTACACTGCCTTGGTCTCTACTGTCGTATAATCTGCATCAAAATATGTTCTTATGTCTTTATTTTCTCATTTCTATATGATATCTCCCCAAATCCCTTGTGACATACCGGCAGAAGTCTTCTTAGGGCCTGCTTTTAGCTTTCAAGGCTTAAGGACAAAAGAGATAAAGTCTTACTAAACATGTGCATGGCAAGGACAAAGAACTCCAGGATTAGCACAAATCTCCTATGCAGAAGACCTCAAATGCAAACCTTACTCATACACTACTAAAAAAAATAAAGATTGCTGAGCAATGGTGGGATTCACTTTATACACAGACATTTAGCATATTTATAGAAAAGTGCAAAAAGGGGGGTTTATTTTTATTTTTTGCCTGTAGTCATGTTGTTATAGTGGTAGTACAAGTTCACAACAAAACATTAGGGCACCAGGCCTAAGTGCTGTTTGTTTTGACCTTGGAGCTTAAGAACATTTTACACACATCAAACTTGATGTCATGAACTGTGCCAGTGTCTTCAACATGCCTATTTAACATATTTAACAAGTTTAAATCTACACTTAAGTGTTTTGCTGGATTGAAGCCACAATGCTCAGTTTACATAAATTATGTGAACAAGATTTTGCCTGAGGTATTTAGAGATTTTAATATATTATACTTACATTCTGGAGCTGGTATAAAGTTAAATCAATAAATAGTTCTTTCTTTGGTTAAATTAAAAGGCATAAATCCAAATCATTTGGACTATGCAGACTTTGAAATTGTTAAATAAGCCTTCAATCCCAAGGTTTCATCCCTACAGGTAATGTGAGCCAGGCTAACTATCTTTGGGGTCTATAGTCAAAGAATAAAGATTAAAATACTGCTCCAGCCCCACAGATGCATTACACAGCCACCACTCAGGAGATCTGAACAGAAACCAACTCAAAGACAGCCAAAATCCCAGCAGAGTCAATGCAGTGAAGTGCTACGGGGCAAATGTAGTTAATAGCTCCACATAGCACGATTTCCCCTCCGCGCCAGCACATCCAGCATCACTATCAACATGGTAATTATTGCTTAGTGCTCTGCTGAAAAGCAGGGAAAACACATTTCTGGAAATGGAACTGCAAGAAGACTGAAGGCATTCTAGGGTTTTCTCAGGGCCCTACACAACCTCAAAACACACTCATGTTTTGCAGAGCAACAAAATAGATTTTAAAACCATGAAAAAGCTTTATGTTGGTGTACACACAGAACCTCAGACTGAGGGGTTTTTATGAGATTATATTAATTGGTTGTCCCATGTTATTTCCCAAACACCAACTAAAAAACAGGGATTCTAGCCAGCGCTGAACATGGGAAGTAAAAATAGGTTCTTTGTGTCCCCAGAAGCTTAGGGTGCAGTAACTAAAGGCAACTGCATAGATCTGAGGTTCAACACTCTGTGTGGACAAAACCAGTAGGTTTCCCACTGGGATTAAAATTATCCCATGGAGCTTTGTGGAACTCAACCAAGTAGGAGAAAGTGCTGACAACAGGAATGAATAAAACCTGCCTTTTACCTGAAATTTGCCATTGCCATGAGAAAAGGAGCCAGACTCTGAAATGCCTTCCTGCACCTGGCTCTGAGCTCAGCCATTTCAGGACATCTGACTGAATCATTAGTGTTCCCTTTCTGGGTTGAAGCCTGCACAAGCAACATATTATTCCAGCATTTCCAGAAAATGCAGGAGTACTTGTTAAGGGATGGAGCAAATAGGGAACAGAAAACACAGAAGGACAAGGAAGACAAGTCCTAGAGCAGGATGTGAAGTCATGTGAAGTGGCACTGAGGTGGGGATATGGAGTGCATAGAGGAGAACACGACTACCTTGTGCAGTCCTGGTATTTAAAAGACCTCACAGCTATTTTGGATTTGCCCTTCACAACTCAAAGAGATAAGGGGAATGAATAGGAAAGAACAAAGCAGGAGAAGTAACATAAGAGCAGAAAACAAATACCACAGCTTTTTTTCTTCTAGCTATCTTAGGAGTACAAACTAAATGGAAAGAAAAGGGAAGGTTAGATCTGAGGTAAAGAAAGGGCAAGCCAGATGAAGGACAAGTGTGGAGTAAAGGTGAGATGAAGAGTCTGACTTGGAAATGGGAAGAGCCATGAAGCAAAAGGCCAACCTGAACAGCTACAAAAAGTCCAGTGAAAACTTCAGAAAAGTCACTGACTTTCCAAAGGTTTCCCTTAGTGGCTACAAGATGAAAGGGTAAAGCTTGGGACCTGTACAAGAAAACAGATTGCATAGACTAACTTTGCCACACACAATTCATTTGCTGTCATTTCTTTCAGGAAGTTTCTTCTTAATAAAATAGATCATAACATTTTTTTTCTTCAGATGATTTCTTACCTCAATGGGCTTTTTGTGCTCAAAGCTTCTTTTTTGGTGAAGTGCTTTTTCCAAGAGTTTTTATTAAATGGAGAATAGTAGTTATAAAATGTGAGCTGCAAAATGGACTTAAGATTTGAATCCTTCTTCACAATTTAAGATATTTTTTACTCATAATTAGATAAAGAGCAGTTAATGCAAATGCTTCTAGAAATTATTTTACTTTATCAAACAGTGTTCTTTCTGTAAATTAAGAAATAACCAGCTTATGCACTTAGTAACCTTGCATGATATTAGCTGCAAATTATGGTTTCATTGTTTGTTTTTTTCGAAAACTATATACTGCTGCCAACTTACACCAAAGTATTTCTTGTTTTTACCATGAACCCACGTATGTACCTACAGACAGAGGGCAACATTCAATAGTAACATCATTTCACCTATCCATCCTACTCTGTGATTTCCACAGACCAGGTTATCTCCCAGAACTCCCTTAAAATTGTAACAAAGACATTTTCCTTAAAACTGATGGTATAGAATAGTCCCCTGTAATTTTTCATGTTATTTATATAATTTCCCTGGTAGCACGCTGTGCTATTATATGCTATAAATCATATTTTATTTTGGAAGAACTGCTGGTGGTGTTATTTTTAGGTCTAACTCTACTTCTGCTGATATCCAATCCAGCTAAGAAAATAGCTGTAGGAACATTTAAAATCTCACATACAGTGTTGGGATGACATCCACATTACGAATGTTTTGGGAACAGCAGCACTATAGGAGTGAAAAATACACCACTGGAGAAAGATAATGTGTCCTGAACATATACATAGCTGCACTTTTAAACTACTGAGAAATGAGAAAGGGGATTTACTTTTCCTAAGCACGATTTCTGTGGCCTTTTTCAGGCCAACTAAATTGCCACAAATTACATTTACATGACATTTCAACCTAGTTACAGTCAAATCCATTGGAAAATACAGTATCTGACACCAACAGGATTTCAGAGGTACATTACATTACACAGAAGCCTGTAACTTCTATTTTTTTTTTCCAAAGACCAAGAGTATACTTTTCTTTTACAGAGCTGTTATTACATAACCCAGAGTTGAATGCAGAAATGGGAATTTTAACCTTAGAAAAACTGCCTATTTTCTTTGCTTCATGCTTTAAAACGTTCATAACTGAGCAGTTAAAAATGGACCAGTAGAAAACGGCAGAACCGATCAAGAATTTTTACTGGGGTACGGAGTCATTTAGTCAGTAAATAAAGGAAATTTGGTCAACCAAGCGGCAATGTGACATCTGGTGTGCAGTTCCACAGTCTTAGGGCATCATTCTGCTTCTCTCTGGTACCAGCATGAATCAGGAGCAACTCATGTAAATTAAAAGCCAAAGTGGTGTGGAGTCAGGAGGAAGCACTCTGTGTCCCAGTCTGTCTTTCAGTGTTCCATATCTGACTTAAGAGATGGGCTCATTTACAGAGCCCTACATTAGACATATTGCCTCCTTGTTTTAAAATATGTGTGTTTAATATTTAATTTAACAGAACTCCATATTCCAGTCTCTGTGTACTGTGGGAGTCCCTTTGAGGCTCGTGGTTTGCATGTGCAGTCACAATTCTCCTCGAGTGTAATTTGGAAGCACCATTGCCTAATGGAGTGAAAGGAAGTATCTGGCTCTGATTAATCCTGGTTCTCTTTGGAGTGAGTAATGAAAATAATGCCCAGCCAGTGTCAATTTGTAAAGTGGGCTGTAGGAGTTGAGCCAGGCTGTCCAAAACTCATTTAATTTATTATGTATGTCCGTGGAATAGTGGTGGACGTAAAGATCCCATCAATTGTCCACACACTTCAAGCACACACAGGCAATTTGAACTACCAGCTTCAAATGACAACACACTCCAAAATTTTGCCAACTCTGAAAAATTGGTTATAATGCTACACACATATTCATTGTATGTGAAACTGAATAAATATCATAAAATAGGTACTGTAAATATAAAATGTGTCTGTGCTTATATTTTCACAGAAATATAAAAATTGTTTTTAATTATGTAGTGCTGTGAAATATTGTATTATATTTGCTGAGAGGAGATACATATCAATAATATGCAAAAAAGTAATTCCACAATTCAAAAAAGTGCTCACAGATTTTGGACTTCTGATCTGTTGGGGCAAACCAAAAAAAATCTGAAGTTATCCAAGGCCAATAACAGCAGAATGAAAATAGCAGTTTAAATGGTACCTGGGTGACCATCTCAGCTCACTTGCAGGAGAGACTATTTTCAAGAACATTTGGCACATCTAGAATGTGGGATAGCTCTCTGAAGTAAAGAATATAAGCATTAAAAGGTCAGAAATAGTACAGCTAAGTTATCCATTTAAATGGGAATGGGAAACTTTGCCATTTGGCTCTGAACCATTTTGTCATTCTCCATCCTAATGACAATTACATGTCCCATACCGATATTTCACTTTCAATTTTCATAGAATTAGTGATAGTATTTCAGGAGTTAACAGAGGCAGAGTACTTTCTTTAGAGAAGACATGAAATTAGATTAGAAATTAGATTGCCTTGAAAACATTATATGCAGCCAAATGTGCACTCAGAAAGCCTCCAGGAGTAATCCTCTAGGCATGGCTTCTTGCGACTTGAGTTTTACTTTTCCACAACAAAGGAAAAAAAAAAAAACCAAAAGAGATCCAAAGATCTGTGGTGAGATTCTGCCATCTCCAAGAGACACAGCTCAAAACCACCTAATCCAGGAGAAGTGAAATTACAAACACTTCCCCATCCTCCCAGTCACAGACTGCAGCAGGGGGCTGTGAGATTCCCCTGGGATGAACCCGAGGGGACCAGCAGCTGCGTGGCAGCTGGACAGATGTGCTGCAGCTTCCCCTTCCATGTTCTCCCTCCTCAGCCTGTGCCCAGCATGAGGAATCAAACAGAGTTTGTCCTCAGATGGCACCTTTAAAATACCTTTCCCCATGTGCTGCCAGGGGTATCGTCCCTTGGCCAGGAATAGAGCTTCTGAGGGCCTCTTTATGCCAATCTGATTCCTCTTATCTTACATAAGGGGCCAGGGCAGGGACAGAGCTCTCCTTCTCAGCTCTAAATCTATCCTATATGGCACGCAATCCTCCAAAGTACAGCCAGCTTCTGCTTTTATGGAGCACTGTGCAGTGAAGAATGAAGGATCCTGTTTTTCACCATTTAAAGATGTATGATAGCAACAAAGCTCTATGTTAAAATATTTAACTTGCAGAGAACTTATGGAAATTGTCTATTCAAGCTCAGCAAAGACATTAAATTACCAAGCTGTTCTAGGACAGTTGTGTGTGGAGAAAAGCCAGAAATGCTCTGAGATTGTAATGTTGCTCACAAAGATTACAGCATGAGCCTGATTCAGAAGCTTTTTTATACAGCTTGGGGAGCTGCAAAATGTTACCATATCAATTTCTGCAAAACATACTGTGTGTGTACATATAGATATAAAAGCAGGACTTATACACAGCACATTTCCTGCCACATTTTGAGTGGCATCTGTTTGTTTAGCATGTTGAAATATGAAAAATAATATTTAGCAACTACTGGTAACACAATGTTAACAAGATTTAAGAGTATAGCTCTGTCTGTCAAAATGCAGATAAAAGACAAATCCTTCAATCTCTGTGTTTTAATCAGTCAGATCAGAGATATTATGAATATGCAAATGAGACTGTTTATACACTAGTTTCAGAGTGAAAGGAAACAAATTCAGTTTCATTATAGAATTAATGACAGCTCTGTCCTCTAAGATTAATAATTAAAGCCCTACACACATTAAGATGATAGTGCTCTTTCCGCCCAGCCTCTGCAGATTTTACTTTTCTATTTTTTAATACCCCTTTCCCTTATAATTGTTTGTCCCCCTAATTGGAATGATTAATAATTAATGCCAGTTCATGGATATGCAATAGTCATCTTTAGAACAAGAACTGTAGTTAACCTACAAAAAGGGTTAAAAAATTACTTCTTTTTTAATTCTGATTTTGCTCTTGTCTGTAAATTAATTTTTTTCTCCAAGTTTAATGCCACCATAGGAATTTCAATGGCCTGCTTTAATGATTGAAGCCTTTCATTTGTTTCAGTGCAGGACATACATATGATTTCATTTTGATGTTCACAATATATGCTGGGTTTCTTTTCAAAGCCCCTGCTGCTAGTATCAGCAGCCTTCAAAACTTTCTGATTCTGAAAGACCCACTACAAGTTTCAACCAAAATCAAATCGCAGATAAAAGACTAAGAGTGTGATACAAGTGCATTATAAAGTCTGAGAAAGCAAAAGTTAAAAAAAAAAAAAAAAACAGAGAAAAGAGATTAGAGCTATTATTTTTTAATCTGATGATTTCTGAGTTGACATGGGAGTGGCTGAGTCATGCTAGCCAAATCCCCTGGACAGTCAACATTTCAGAGGAAGATTATAGCAAAGTGAACAGAAGTTCAACCCTACCATTAACTCTCCTTTCTGCTCCCGAAGAACTATGACACTTCATTTTATGTGGCCATTAGGATCTACACAGAGACCACTAAATCCCTTCTAATTGCAAATGACCAGAGCACGAATTTTTAAGAGAAAAGAAAATAGCTGGTTTGTGCATGTTTTGCATTATTTTATCAAGAAAAGTTGTCTTCTGGGTCAAAAGCCCCATATTTCTTTCTGAACAGAAAAGCACTTCCAGCAAGAGAAATGGTCAGAGTACTCTTAAAATCACATTTCTTCAATAAAGCTGTTTGAGTTTCATATTTTAATTTCTTTAGAGGTGAAATGATCCTACGCAAGAATCCAGCATTGGCTTGACAATCTCAAAGGAAATATTTTATGTGAAATTAAATTAGCATTTGCCTATACTCCACCATGCAGATCCACTTCCTCCTGTGTCATTGATAGCAAGAAAACAAATCTGTGTATGTGGGTGCTTTAGCAAGGACTCTGAATGATGCTCTGGAAGCATTTTAGGGTGGATAGACATCCATAAGGAAGCCTGCTGGTACTTACCACGCTGAGCCCCAGTAATTCCCTGCAGAAGTAGTCCATGTTCCTCCTCTGGAGGTTGTCCAGGTAGTGCTGCAGGCGAGTGTAGGTGTAGGGGTAGCAGTAGGCAAACTGGTAGGTGTCGTCCTCTCGGTCGAAGCAGAAAGCAAAGGACATGACATAGTTCTTCCTGTGGTCTGGGCAGCGGTAGTAATACACGTTTTTGGAGGGGATTCTTTGCCTGAAAAACAAAAACAAACAAAAACACGTCTGTAAGTTAATTTTTTCCTCCAAGTTTTTTGCCACCATAGGAAGCTCAATATGTACGAATTGATGCATATCAACATGGACATAAGAGATCTGATCTGAGTGAGATTCAGATTCCCTCCAAAGTAAATGAAGTGGAGCAGCTTGAGCAGCTCAGGAGCTGGTGAGGAGATCCCAGAGCCTGTGTTTGGGAGCACCTGTGCAGAGCAGGGCTGTGACAGCTCCAGTGCCACTGTCACCACTGGGAATGCAGCTCTGCCCGGTGCCCGGGCTGGCAGACCCACCGGAGCAGGGAGAGCATCATACAGCCAGGGAAACCCATTCCCACAAAGTGGAAAGGATGCACAGGCTGTCCAAATATCCTCTACCTCACTATCAGGCTGCTGCAGCCTCACACCACTCATAACTCACAGACAGGCTCCAGCCAAACCTACAACTCTCTTACAGGTTCGATTCACCAGCACAGAGAGGAGGGACAGCTAATGAAGGAATGTCAGCATAAGGCAACACTGACAAAACTATTCCTGAAATTCAGAACAACTTTTTATATAGATATCCTTATCAACATCTAGCCAATGAATGGAACAAAAGTAAATTCTTGAGGTTAAAAAACAAACAAACAACAAACAACCTAAAAATCATACAAGAAAACTTCAGGCATGGGAAATAACCAGGTCTTAAAACAGAAAGCAAAGAAGAATTCCTTTGTTGTATTTGTTCCCATTTCAAATTGGACTGCTGCTCTCCTCAACATTTCTGGTTTATCTGACAAGATAGAAATGAATGTACACGATGGTAAATAATTATAATAAAGACATTTATGTAATTGTTATCAAGGTGGTATCTCTTTGAGGAATAACAAATATCTGTCTGCAATCTCTCACACAGCTCAAGTTATTTTCTTACTTTTCAAGAGAAATAAGTAATATTTCAGAGGTGGGGCAAAAATTTGTTCTATAGATGGGAGATGTTTACTATTTCTGCTTGTATGCTTTGTTCATTTCTTAGGTGGAATTTCCAACTACACTCAGACAGGAAGAATCTCCAGTCATGCCATGCACTTGTAATTTGATGTAAGTAACTTACCAGTCATGTTTGGCAACAAAATGCTATGGTCCTGCAGACTTTACCTGATTCAATTACACAACCTTATAAACAGGTCTCATCTAATGATTGAAGCAGATCTCTGCTCAACTGGGATCATGGTGAGGGAGAAGCATAACAAGATTTACAGACATAGCACCAGTAATCTTTGTAATCATTCTGAGAAGCTGGTCTGCTGCAGAGCCTCAGTTTTGGCCTCTCATTGCTAATCTGAATTAGAGGACAAAACCCTCTCATTATACATGGGTACATGTTTGCCAATTAGCAACAGTTAACGAGTCTGACCAACAAGACTCAGGATCTGCAAAGAGAAACAGAAAGGAATTGAGACCTTCTTGAGAAAGCAAAATAAAAAACCAGTGATGCAGTTAATTACAGTCAGAAAAAGAATTTATCTGCCCTTTTTAATGCCCTGCTTCTTGAACATTCAGGACCTCAACAACTTCAACATCATGACTGAACATGAGCCAGCTGTGCCCAGGTGGGCAGGAAGGACAGGGGCACCTGGCTTGTCCCAGCAATGGTTGTGACAGCAGTGACTGTCTCCCTGTGACTGGCCCCACAGTGGTGGCACTGTGGGGCCACAGCTCAAATTGAGATTGGATATTAGGAAATATTTCTTCAATGGAAAGGTTGTCAAGCACTGGAGGAAGCTGTCAGGGCATGTGGTAGAGTCACTGTTCCTGGAGGTATTTAAAGGATGTGTAGATGTGGCACCTGGGGATGTATTTTAGGGGCAGCATTGGCAGTGCCAGGATAAATTTGTACTCAATGATATTAAAGGACTTTTCCAACCTAATGAAATCTATGATTTAAAGATTTTTTTTTGTTAAATAAGACATTTGCCCACTAAGATCTGGAAATTCTATTTAACACACGAATATAAAAGACAGAAAAACAAACCTTTTATTCTTTTTAAAAAAGTATCAGTAGGGAAAAAATGCCAGCAGCCATCTGCATGCAGCCCTCTTACCTAATGGTTTTCTTCAGTATCTTAACATATTTCTATCATTCTCCCTGACTCTGGAGTGCTATAGGACATCCCTCATTTGATCTCAAATCAAGCAGATGATATGGCAGTGGGTAAATGTATTCCAGCTCCCAGTCCTCAAACCGTAATGCAAGTTTAAACAGTGTGTTGCTGAGTTGTTGAACTTTATTTGTTTCCAAATTAGCATGGGGAAAATAATAAAGGACAAGCCTCACTTTATGCTATAAAAATTTCATGTAAAATGAGACCAATACGAGGAAATTCAGGATTTGAGAAAAGCTAATGCTAATTGAAATTCATCTGCCGATAGTTAATGTTTAAATGACACATAGTTCTCCTTGGTTCAATAACTTTCTACTTTTAAGCAAGTTGAAGACAACTTTGTTAATGTATTAAAGGCACTTTTGATATTTCATTCCCTTTCCCCTTCATTATAAAAGCTAAGCATCTGTTTTATTATCCACTTTGACACATCACTTTATGGCTGCATTTGGCTATTATGGCTAATCTTGATGTCTAGGACATCTGGTATTGACATTTCACTATCTGGTGTCTGACACAACAGCAGAAACCATCCTCAGTTCCTAGGTTTAAATTCACCCTCTCAGGGCAAAAAGTGCCCAAACTCTTAATTCAAACCATATCTTCCAAAAATAATTATAATAGTACTCCTGTCACTGCTAATCTATTTTTATCTCTCCTAGCACTTTGTCACTGCTAATCTATTTGTGAGTCATACAGAGAAAGAGAGTTAGCATTTAGATACCAACAACACATCTTTACACACAGGAGCTTAATCAGATTGAGATCTTATCAGGGAATTAAAGAAGAAAAGAAAAAAGGGAAAGAAAAGGAAAGAAAAGAGACAAAGTGCTAGATATCACCAACTGAGTTTTTGATAACGAAAAGACATTGCTCAGTTCTTGAATTAACCTTTGTGTCCTAGACACACTATTGTTTACTCTTTCCCTTTTTTGTTCTTTGCCTTCTGGAAAAGGACACCCACACACTGTGGCAGCAGCTGCTCCTATTAATTTAAAGCTATTACAAAAATTAAAATTAAACCCAATTACTTTGGCTGGTTTATAGCTGGGGAACGGCTTAGTCTGATTGTTCCCTCTGGTTATGGACAAAAACAATATTCCTACCTACAGGCAGCTGCCAGTGGAATACTAATGCATCTAGGGCCTGGCAGGAACAGATTCAGAATGCAGAGTCTAACTGCATTTCTTACTAAAGAAAAATATCTTATCACGGATCTGCAGAAATGCACCAACTCCTTACGCTGTGAGTCACAATGAAGCTGATTTGTAGTTAGAGGCAGGAAGGCAAAATGATGGTGGAAACCTCTCAATGCTCTGATTTGTCCCTCTGCATTTCCAGGCAGCTCACACTCAGCAA
Organism: Zonotrichia albicollis; assembly: GCF_047830755.1. Taxonomy (NCBI): domain Eukaryota; kingdom Metazoa; phylum Chordata; class Aves; order Passeriformes; family Passerellidae; genus Zonotrichia; species Zonotrichia albicollis. The sequence continues at coordinate 7,460,583 of NC_133826.1, read as the reverse complement.
TGCATCCTGCTAATTGATGCTCAGCTGCCCGGATGTCTGAGCTCCTGAGCGGTTCTTTAAAGGAGAACCACCCCCATTCCAAGCACAGCCACAGAGAATAACATGCAAACATCTCATTTCCAGTCTGGTTTCTAGATGTATTTAAAAAAAAATGGAGCTTGATATCATACATTGGTTTGACACTAATTCAGAATGCCTAGCCTTAAAGATAAGCACAAACATCTTTCTGTCCAAGGAAGAAGGAGGCACAGAAATGGAGAGTTTCTCTCTATTTTGATGCTAACAATCCAGTGCCAAAAGCTTGAGCCTTTGAGTGTCTTCTCCTCCTGTCTGACAAGGGAGCACACCCAACCCAGTGGATTTGTTGCTCCAAGTGTGAGTGTCCATGAGATTTCCTGTTTCTCTCTTGGCAGCAGCGCAGTCTGCAGTCAGGACATTTGCTCTGTTTTGGTAGTGTGCAGCAGGATCAAATTTGTCAGTGTACAAAAAAAAAAAAAAATTAAAATTGTAGTCCTCATTCAGTATCAAAAACCTGATGACTTTAGAGGCCCCAAGATCTTAGTCCTTGGTACTTCAAGAGGCAGTAAGGGGTATAATTCAGAATTTCGAAAACTTTATCCTAACTAAGCGCCTAATTTTATATACTCCATACTCTATACTACAATTTTAACTTCAGTTCTAATAATTTCGACTTTAAAAACAAACTTTTTATTCTCTGTCAGGCTTTTTTCTTTTCTTTTTCTTTTATTTTTTCTGATACCTTTTGCTTATTTCCATTTGAAAACTGGGAGTTAATCAATGCTTTGGAGGACAAACACTGGTGATACTGAGGGTACTGCTTTGTGGAATCTAAGTTTTAAACATGGAAGGGTGATAATCAAATCCTCTTGTGGCACCACAGCACAAGTAATTATGAAATAACAATTTTTGGAAAGCTTTCCTCTCCCTATTGCATGACCAAAGCAGGGAGCTATGGCCCAGCCAAATTCCCAATGACTTTAATGAGCAGCATAAATAGTCTTTGGACTGCTTTTAATATGGCACTCATAAAGTAATTATTCAGTCTCTTGCCTCCACAGGATGAGGTTAGACATAACTCAGTCAGGAGACTTCAAAGCAAGATGATGATCTTTGGAGCAAAAACAAAAATCTGCAGGTGCTGTAAAAAATCGATGGCCAAAAGAAAAATTCCTGGATCTGGCTTGTGGAGAAATGCTCAAGTTGTGGTGCAGCATCAGCTGTGGTGACACACTGTGGTGAGCATTTCCAATTGCCATCACTTTGCACGGGGAGGGATGCCACTGAACAAATTCACCAATCTCCAAGCATGCTTATAGAACTCAAAAGGGTGGGCCTGAGTCACAGTCTCAGACAAAATTAAGCCTCCTGACCCAAAACTTGATTTTGATTCAACTTTGAAAAATAACCTCCAGGTATTTATTTGAAAACAACCTTTGAAAAATAACCTCCAGGTATTTATTGATGTTGTCTAAATACTAGATTTGGCTACTCTTTCTGAGTGCTTAAATTTCAGTCCTAGAGCTGGATGTCCCCAATTATTAACTGCAAGAAATCCAACAAACTCTGGACAAAATCTAAGGATGTAAATCTTGTGCTGCAAACTCCTCTTCTGGAAGGCAGCCCTTTTCTTCCTGACTTCTTTCCCTGTTAGTCTAAGCCATTATTTTTCTTCTTGCTTATTCTTGTTGACAAGTGGAGCTGACCATCTTCAAAATTCTTAGCTTACTTGTGACAAAATAAGTTTGTAGGGTTTTTTTCTTGCACATAATTTTATATTTGATTCACAGAGCATGGAGTGACAGTGAATATGTCAGATGGTGTTAAATATTTTTTGCAGACAACTGAATGGGTTTTGGCACAGCTAACTCAGTTTCAGACACTGCAAAACATGTCCTGCTTTCTTTCTTCCTACTGTGTATTACAATGTTCCCCAAATATATTCATAACTTAAGACCTCAAGGTTTTCCACCTCCAACAGTATCTGGTTTCTTCTTAAGTATAAAAATCAAAATATTGTGTAATTCAATTTAATAAAAATCATAAACTCTACACATTAAACATGCAGCTTTCATTTTAATTGAAATAATTAACCAACCTCTAACAAAACTGTTCAAGAATTCAAATAATATTGAATTGCACAAAGATTGCTTGTAAAGTCTCTTCATTCTTTACAACTTCAAGGAGACAACACTGCATTTTTAACCATTTTTTCTCTAAATTCCATTAATTCATTAAGCTTTTTTTTTTTCCTTTTTGAGAGACAAAGCAGGGAAGAAGCAGGGAAGGGTCATGATTGCAGGATATGAAGCAACACTAAAAACCTGTCCCCAGGTTCTGCTGGCAGAAATGAAGTCACCATCCTTCAGTTTGCCAGAATTAGGAGAATTAAAGGGAGGAGCGATAAAGTGTAAAGTGGCAAGAAATAATTTTTAAAATTACTGAATTAATTTTAAGCAACTTCATATCAGATAGGGCAACACTCAATCCCTCGAATGGTGAAAAGTGTTGGTCCAGCATCTCCAAACTCAGTTTGGTTTTGTGGGAGGAGGCTTCATTCAATGCCTCTACTACTTCCCACGTGTCTATCTCCCCTAAACATGAAATCTGTCCACAAAGGTCAAAATTTATCACTCTTTTGACAAAACACTTCAATATGTCTGAGAGCAGCTGTCAGCTGATAGCAAAATCCAAAATCTTCTGCCAGCAGCAGGTACAAGTGGGATTTCCATTGCACAAGCACCAATTCCCCTTCTCCCTCCCTCCTGCCCAGCTTCAGAGCCAGAGCCACATTCCCCCCTCCATCTTCTGTTTATTCTGTCCAGTTGCTAAATCTCAAACTGCAGGGACTTTCCTCTGTTGGAGCAGCAGCTCCAACACTGCAATTATTCTACAGAAACTCTCTTTTAAACTGCAGGGATAATGAATGGTGCTGATTTTTTCTTCAGTCAAAATACGACTTGCCTACTGACCACAGGTATTCCAGCCATGGATTGTTTCAATAGAAATATCTCTATGCAGTGTTTGTAAATGACAAAAAAAGAAAGAGAAGGAGAAAAGAACAACTTTCCACAAAAATACTGGTTAGCCATACACATGTTGTGATCCTCTGAAAATATCATGGGTGCAAGAGAAGGATTCAGGGGCCAGCATTTATGCCTTGAAATGCAGCTACCAAGAGAAAAAAACCAAATACAAATTAAAAATAAAATTTAAAAATACTTTAATTTGTGATGAGAATCCCTGAATAAGGTAAGGTACAAGGGAAGTAAAGGAGTGAACGCCACTGTAGTTCCAAAGTTTGCAGTGTAGAAAAGAAAAACAAAAGGGTTTTGAACAAACTGAGAAAGGGTAGCCACAAATGCTGTAAATAAGTGGAAAAATTTAAAAAATAAAGTCAGCATAAATAATGTTGTACCAGAAAAAGGTGAGGACAAGAAATGTTCCACCTCAGCACAATGCCTGTCCTGGCTTTGACCTGTACCAGACTCTCTGGCCACAAAAGAGCAAAGCTCCTGACAACTTCAGAATACAGTTTGCATATACTGACATCAGGGAGCAAATAAGCTAATAAAATCCAGAAGAATGTGTATCACTGACTGCACTGGGAAAGAAGGTGGGTCAGGAGACAGAGAGAAGGGGACAAGATTGGCACAGCATGAGCACACCAGCTACAAATTGGCCAGGAACAAGGTAATGGGATAACTTAAAATAAATGCCCTTTTAGGTCTTTGCTTTGTCTACAATCTCTGGAAAGAAAAATCATGCTAGAGAGAATCATGACCTGGACAAATTCTAGAAAAGGCTGCTTGGTGAGAAATAGTTAATTTTTACTGAGAATCTCTTCAAAATAATTTATTTCAAAATTTTTTAACAGAAAATTCAGACAAATCCCAAAGAATTTCACCAAACAATTTATCTGATAGCATAATAATTTAACATCTTCATGACCAAATTGAGCATTTTACTCCATAATTCTTTCCAGTCTCCACTATAATCTGACATAAAATCCCTCCAGATTATGTTGACTGGAAAGCACATACAGGATGATACAGGCTGTGAAACTGAGTCCTTATGATGTTTGGAGCATGTGTTGGCCTGGGAATGAGGGACCAACCTCAATCCCAAATTCAAGTCCCTGAACTGCATTACCAGTAGACCACTGGGTCAGCTCTAATAGCCTCTTAGCCTCAATTACCTAATTAGCCTTTTCTTCAGTCTCCTCTTCTCCCTTTCCCATCTGTTCATATATTCCCACCACTCCCTGTTCTTCTGCAAGAATAATTTTTAAAATCTATGTTAACTTCATTTAGGTTAGTCTCAGGTGACTTCTCTATGCAAGAATAATTTATAAGTCTCATAAGAGCCCCAACTTGAAGAAGCTTTTCAGTAACATATGAATTCTGAAATCCATGCTGAAAATGTTGATGATCTCAACAGTCTAAATAAAAGTTGAGATTTTTAATTTAAATCATTTAGATGTGAATTTTAAGTAACTACCAAAGGAAGGAGAACAGATAGGAAAGAGGTTTCGGCCAATTGTAGCTTGGTTGATACTGAACTGTCCTTAGTAAGATCTCAAACCCTCTGGAAGCCTTTGCCTTCCCAAAGTATATTATTCCCGATAAAGATCAGCGCATCTCTGATAGTAGATGATGTATGAGCAGGATAAAGACAAAAGAAAACAGGAAATTGTCATCATGGATCAGACTTTGTTAGCTGGGGAAGCTTCCCCATAATATTTTGCTTTATCCTCTCATCTGTCTACACACAATGAAGACTGAGTTCAGTAATTCATTTTTAATGCCCCATTTCTTACGCCTTCTAGCACCTTGTTCACTTTTTCTACCATAACAGCATCTCAAACGACTTCTGCTGTGGAACTGCCAACAGCAATCTTCAGGGTTTTTCCCTTTAGTCAGAGGATAACGTTTTTGCTTTCTTTCCTCCACAGACTAACTTCTCATTTATCAGGAATGAACCTTCTTGCTAGATCACCCAGAAGTTTGCAACGGTGTTCTACAGGCTTAAATTACTTAAGTAATAACACGTCATTTGTAAATGTTACCACCTAATCCTTCACCTCTCTCTCCCAGGATCATTAATAAAGATATTTAGCATGTGACCTGATAGTTAACTTTAAGAAACACAGCTGCTGGCCTTTTAGTGGGATGAAAACTGACCACTTAGCCCTCTGCCTTTTTGTTTCCTTGTCGGGTTTTGATCTATGGGGATACTTGCCCTGTCACCATATGTGACTACTTAGCCTTTGCAGCAGTGTCTTGTGACAGACTTTGTCACATGCTTTTAAAAAGTCAAAATGCATTATGTCAGGCAGCTCATCTCTCCTAAGCCTGGGAGCTGAAACCCAAAGGCGAGGAAACATTCCCAGGAGTTCCCAGGGGGAAAGTGCACCTTGGCATCCAGTGCAACCCAAGGGAGATAAACTGGAAAGGTTGGTGAGAAAGCCAGAAACACATTTCATTGGCACATATTGCAGCTATCCATCTAAGTAAAAGTATATTCTTTTCTATTACAAAGGGAGTTACTTCATCACAAGGAGAAAATATGGAAAAGACCACGTCAATTGACTGTCCAAGTGAGTCAATCCAGGAAAAGTATAAAGCAGAAAAATACAAAGGTTTCATCTTAAAAAAAGAAAAAAAAAAGTTAAAAAATGGGGTGGGGGGTAAAAAGGAGACTTGTCTTTAAGTCTTCTGCAAGACTTGCTAGTCCTAGAAGCTGTTTAAGCCTCTCTTAAGAACTGGGAGCCTGTGCCTGGTTCTCAGCCCTGTGCTTATTTTCCAAGGTTTGAAACAACAAAACAAGTCAGCAGAGGGGTGGGAGATGATGAGAGCGGTGGGTGAGAGCACCATGGACTGCAGAGCACCCAGAGCTGTGGCCACAGAAGCTCTAGGTGTGGCCTGCCAGGAAATGCTTGGCTGGGACAGTGAAGAGCCAGCAAAACAATGCAGTGGCCACACTAAATGAAAATACTGCTGGTACAGTTATACCTTGGAGCTGGTGATTGCTACTCTGAACATCCAACCTGTTGGAGTCCTCTTTGATCCTTTTCAGGAAAACTGAAAAGGGTGGTCTAACATTGCTTATTTTACCACCCAATTCCTTTTTGTCAGTGGGGGAAATTCTCTCTCTGAGCACCAGTGAGTTCAGGACTGGTTTCTGGAAAGGGATGATGTCAGCATGTCAGCAGATGACCCCCTGAAATTCAGACATGGCCTTTGTTGCTGTCAATCAAGTCCAAGGGAAAATGGTTATCTAATCTTTTTATTCCTCTCTCTTTCCTGTGTGGCTGTGACAGGGCACTGACAGAGGCAGGACGCTGGGCTAGAGGGAATTTTGGTCTGATCCAGGATGATCATTCTAATTCCTTTTTATGGGCACATCCACAGAGTTCTAAGCAATGTAGTCAGACATGGTTTTCCTTTGCTGAAGCTGTTCTCATTAAAGTCTCTCACATCATGATCTTCCAGGTGCTTTATTATTCCCTTTTAAATTCCTGTTTCGACCATTTGCAATGTGCAGATGTAATGCTTACTGGTCTAAATATAGGTTAAACCCCAGATACTTGCCAACCCTCTGGAAAAGAGCTTGGTTTTAATGAGAGTGCATACCTTTGTTAGCACTTCACCTAATTCATTCCTAATCTTCCTCAGAATTCTTTTATACATAAATCATGTGGGACTGATGATTTACTACTTTTTAATTAATCAATTTGCTCCATCTTCTCAATCTCTGATAGTGCCTCATCTTTATTCCCACAAAAGAGCAGGTCTAAAATAGGTACCTCCTTGTTTGCCATAAAGACTGACTTATGCTGTAGAACTCCTGATTTCTCTGCGTGAAAACACATAATTTTAAAACATGTACAAGACATGACAATGTGAGAGCAAAATAATTTAAATTCAGCATCGAAATTTTTTTGTTTCTTCCCCAGGCTACACATCTTGCACGTACACAAATTTTATTCTCCATGCTCCTCTGTAAGCTCCTTCAAATTCCCTCCTTTCACCTCCCTCCATTAAAAAACTATATTATGACATCCTCCTACTCTTGAGAGTGTTGCAGAGTACCCATCTCCAAGGGTGCTTGCATTTCTCTAGGACAAGGAGAGGCTGTAGTTCTCCCATTTATCCCCTGTGCCAGCATGTGGCCTTCAGCAATGACAATACTGCATTTTTAGGACTAAACATGCATTGTGCTGGGCAGCCCTGCCTTTTGTGTCCTTTGGTTATCCCTTCTGGAGACAGCACTCAGAGCTATCACATTAAACACACAGCAGAGAAAAAAAAAAAAGAATTCTGGAAGGAAAAGCCTCAGTTTTCTCAGTCAGAAGGGAGCAACAAACATGGCAAGCCCTTTTCTTGAAAGATAAAAGTGAATGAAACAGGACTTCAGTACTCTGGCTCACAGACCAGGGGCTGCTGCTTTGCAAACACCCTGGGCCTCCCAACTCCAACACATGCTGACCTTGATCCCTCTCCCCACTGAGCCCAGCTCTAATAAAAAACACCCCCTAGATGGCCACCTGGAGAATAAAATCTTTATTTTAGTGAGGGGGGAAAAATCTAGTATTTTCTTGCCACTCAAATCCTTTGTCATCTCATTCACATTGCTATTTTTGCAATATAATCGGCTGGGGCTGATTCAGAAATAACCTGAGCAGGGTTTCTTCCCCAGGTAACAGAAATGGACCCAATGCAAAGGTGCTCAGTCTGCAGGGGAAATTAAAGACAATTCCCTCCTTCCCTCATTTCCGACATTCCTACCTGCTGACTCCCAGAGCAGTATTGATCTAAGAGAAGACTAAATATCCTGCTGTCTCAGTTTCTCCTTATTTGCAGTACACATGGAAACATGGGAACAGAGGGAAAAGATGGAAGCAGGGGGCCCAGGCAGTCAGAAACCATTGTACACACCTGGGATTTCTCATCCCAGACACAAAGTTAAAAAAATGAGATGCTGCAATGGTTGGAGCTGTTGGAGACAGGAGAAATTGAAAAATGGTGTGTTACACTAATCTTGTTTTTCCAAACTGTATGCGTGATATCACCCAGGCCACTCCAATTTTTCACAATAATAGTTACAGCATCATTTTTCTTGATAGCCCTTTAAAAAATATTCATTTTGGGAAAACTCAGTGGTTTGTTGCTTTGCTTTTTTTTTCCTCTACCTGAACAGTCAGTGTCACAAAATGGAGCAACTGCAATCCTTATGCATATTTAAAAGTACTGCCCCATTTCACCGTGCTGAGTTTGTTTAGACTACAAGAGCATTACCTCCTTTACCCTCTTCTGCAACATAACTAGACATGATGGCAAAGGGAAGGGAAATGTAGGATACATTTCGTTAAATTACACCAAGTTTTATTTAGCCTTGAAAGACTCCTCACATTCTCCTGCAGCTGACAAAGTTCCAGACACTTTTCCACTTTTCCTTCCTCTTTAGACTGTTATAAAACACGGTGAGAGAATGCACACACTGCTCCCAGGTCAGCAGGGAGGCTGATACCCTGAGCTGTATATCAGGTATTTGTCTACAAGCCAGTGATTTCACCAATGCAGTGCAGAATTTGATATCTGATCAACAAAAGCATTTTTTTTTTCTGTGCTCTCATGAAATGTAATCAAAATAGAGGAGACTCTCCTTGCTCTTCACCCCTCAAAGATTCCCTGAGCTAAATCCTCAGGAAGCTCTGGGAAGAGAAATGGAGGTTTATGGCAGACAGTTTGAGTTCCAAGTGACAGACATGTACCTGTAAAAACCATGCCTCCAGTGATTTCTAGGCACACACTGTAAGGCTCCAGAGAGGTTGGTTACTCTTAAAATCATTGTTCAAATGTTTGCACTTCCAGGACCCAATCAATGAGATAATCTAAGCAGGTGCTGCACTAGTTGCTAGTCCAGGCCAATTAGCACAGATTCCTAGTGAAATACATGTGGTACTCATAGATTCCAGATGAGGAAAAAGTGTGCAGAGAAAACCCTAAAAGAAAACCTTAGGTTAAAAATTAAAAAAAAAGGAAAACAGAAAATAACCCAAGATGACGGGGTATCCTTATTTGTTTCTCAGTATTTCCTAAACTGTCAGCAGCAACAGCAATTTAACCATGAAATCATACATGGAAGGATGTGAAAACTTTATGTAAAGCAAAATATGATCAATTCCATGCACTTTGTCTTTCTATTTTCTAAATGAAATATTAGCAAGTAGCAGTAATGCTCCTCAGTTTCTTTCAGGTTTTTACCCTGTATCACCATAATGAGTTAACCTTACCTTCACCATGTTAGACAACCCTGCATAAAAACATTAGAAACCTGCAGAAAAGCCAGTAGGACTATCATTGCATTTTATTTATATTTGAAGTAAGTTTTTCTGGGGATTATTTTACTTTTCTCCCAGGAACTCATCTGTTTCACATATCTGAAGGTTTGGTCCAAATATTATCTTCCATTTTGGACAAGTAAGGCTTTGTAGGACTGGCATGTTTGTTAAAAACAGCAGTCTTTACTGCAATAAGGATGAGGTGTTGAAACAAAGCATCTAAAAATCTTCCAAACAGTGTCAGGAAGCTGTAATATTTATGCTTAAATAAGAGAAAATAAGAGAAAGCAACATATGGGATACAAAAACTTTTATAAGCAAATCATCTTCAAAATGCTCCATATATTGTGTATTTCCAGGAGAATGACAGGACATTTGTCAAAATACATGTAGGAAATTTTTGTAAGAGTACTTGAAAAATAATATACACAGCTCTCAGTTTAAAAACACAAATGGTGAAAATTTAGCTTGTAATAACATTAATTTAAGCTTTTAATACTTAAAAGCTTTCAAGTAGGAGTCACAATTTCTTACCTGTTGCTTTTCCAGGCAATACCATGTATTAAACATTGTCCCTCTGGTCTCTAAATGGGACCAGAAGGCACAGAGGTGTTGTATATCCAAACACAGGTGTGTGTTAATTATTATGGCCAGCATCTTAGGAAATTGAGCCATGTAATACTGTAAACATGTAATACTGTAAGCATGTAAAATGTATGGAATTTTCACTGAAATAGTGGGGAAAATTCAATACACATACACGTGCAATTAATTTAAAAAATACATAAAGCCATTACGTAGCCCACTGGTTTGAAATCTTTGTAGAAGACTTTGCATCTGTCTCATTTTCTCTGTACATTAGCTTAGCTTTGAGCAGAGTCCTGCTGAATATGAACCACAGTTTTAAGTAGGATTCATAAATTAGGGTTTAGCATTAAGAGGCAGGAAGGTAGACGCCATTTCCTATTCCATTAATGACTATAAAAATTCAAGCACAGGAAAAATATATGCTGAAAGGTCTTAAAAGTTAACAGCTGACTTTAAAAAAGGAAGCCATACACTATATTAAAATATGAAAACAGAAGAACAAAAATTATTTCTGTGTCATTTCATACACTATTTGTATATATAAAAACATAGGTATGTATTAAGTCCCACAGCACAAAAAATGAAAATATAAAACCTCCAAAAGTTCTTTAGCTTTATTTTACCTGGATTGGAACTGGGAGAAAAAATGGTATCATGGCTTATAGCATTTTCAACTGGATGTGATCATGCTCATATTCCTTTATGAATCTCTGTCTCAGAATCATTTAACTTGATGTCCATTAACCACGAGGGCCTGGCTGGTTAAACCACTTACCCCAGACATAATCCATGTCCCACACAGCAGCGCTGGTGCAGATAACGTGGCCCTGCAGTGCTCCTGCTGCACACACTGCTGGGGTCTCCATCAGGAGATGCCTGGATTGTGTTTGCCCCATGGACACATCAAACTCCCAGGGGAGCAGGCTAAAAGGCCAAGGCATTTTCATAACTCAAGCAAACCAAATCTGAGCCCAACTTTCCCTGACAGATCAGTTTGTGCTGCTCTCAGCCTGTTCCTAGCATTCCATTGTTAGAATGCAGCGTGGCTTTAAGTGACAAGACACAGCTATTGCAGACAGCCAGCACAAAAGCTGCCTATCACTGTTATTATTTTAAAATTGCTACTATTAAATTCAAAACAGACAATATAAATGGAAACATTAAAAAAAAAAAGTATTGTCTTAAGTTGAAATTACAAACATCGGAAGGGAAATTAAATGACCTCAGGAATAAATAGGAAGAGCACACACAAACCATAACCCAGTGCTTTTGTTTCACAACTGTCTCTCCAGTGCCTGACTGGCTGAAATGTCTAATCTGCCAGATAAACATGCTGTAAGTCATCATTCACCCCCCAAAGCCCCCTGATCAGCCCAGAGCTGTTGCAGCCACACAGTGTCCCCGGATTTGCACAGTCAGGAGAAGCTCTTCAAAACCATGCAGGAGAAATGCTGCAAACCCAAAAATGAGGACCTAAAGAAAGGCTTGAAAATGCAACATTTCATACCTCCTGAATGATGACACAAGATCTCTGTGACAGTTGTCTGAGAGAGAGCTAATGGAGCTGGCAAATTCAAGAGAGATAAGAAAGGCACAGTAGCATTGCCTATTAGAACAACAGATTGAACTGGGAAAAGCAAACACATCCAGCCAGAAGAGCTCCTGGGCCTTAAAGCTTTCTGCTTTTCTCAATTCAGCCAGCTCATTTCATAAAATATTCTACCTTTAGCTAATATCCACTTCATGACTGAGCATACTTGTTACAGGTTAGTGGTGCCTTTGATTCCTTTTCGGTCTCTCCCAAGCAAACACTCTAAGTGACTCATCCTACATCTCCACTTTTCCTGGAATCGTGTCTCATGATTTCCTCCCACCTTCTTCCACCACTGTAACACATTTCATCAGCAAAAAATGCAAAAACCCACCACAGACTTCCTTTGAGAAGCCGTGGTCATAAGAGAAGTACAATGATTTAGAACAGTATTCAGAAATCAGAATTGTTGTCTGTCAGTCAAATCTGATAATCAGAGTAAAGACCTTATGTGTAGCTTAAAACCAGGACTATCCCCTAAATTGCAAGGCCACATTCAAGCTGACCAGGGAAACATTAACATTAAAATACAAATGACACCTGCACTGACAGAGATGAGGGACTGGCATATCTGACTTCAGTACTTGCAGGCATTACTATGTATTACATTAAGCAAATCTAAACAAAAAAAATTATATTACAGTAGTTAAATTTAAGTCCTGTCTTCTATTTTACACTGTGTCTTGCAGCCTTTTACCCTGAAAATCACACATATTAATATTAAAACATTTTATTCCATCTCAGAGAATGATCCTGTCTCTATCAATATTTCACTGTATCTCACCAGCCTTTTAAGACCAGTTTTAGGCATGTAAAGAATAATGAAAAGTTCAGAAATTTATTTTGATTTCCTGCAATATGCTACCCAACAGTTTTCTGTTGTGTTATATGACCTTTCTGCCTAGCTAGTGTTTTGCTATTGATTTTAATTACTCAGTTTAATTTACTGCATGCCAACACAAAGCTGTTTACTCCTACTTGCCAAAATGTTGTCGTAGTCTCCCAGAGGAGGGCAAAATGAGAAAACTGTACATGTTTTACAGTTACATGCTATTCATTATAAAGAATTTAATAGATTCACTTCACATAAATGTCACTGTGCTCACATGTAGCCACTAAACACACCAAAACATCACACAGGAAGGAAAATCCTGAGCCATTCAGAGAAGAGGTAAGAATGTAAAAGCCTTAATTTATAAAAGGCTTTGACTTGAAGCAGTTTAGATTTTCTGCTTTGCCATTCTCCTCGGAACAAGTGAGGGAGTTAGGACCATATGTTCCCCTTCTGCATAAAAAAAATCATGGACAGAAATGAATGAGTCCTGGAACCACACAGTGATTATAAATTCAGGTAAATTCTACCTTGCCCCATAATCCAACTGCAGGGTGAGAAAGAGGGAATTCTAATTTCTGACCACTCTTTTCTTGCCACACATCACAGAAATTATGAGATCAAACCTCTTTGTGAGAGGATCCTACAAGCAGAATGTTCTTCCAAGAGAAATTATGTCGGCATAATAGAAGTTGGCAATGCTGGAAGATGAAGGAAGCTCATTTCTGAGGTAACAGCTAAGCCCTTTTACTGAGCAGTGATCATCAGTCCAGTTCCTCTGTGAGGAGGCAGATAGGAAGGGGTAGTAGGGCTGGAGTAACTCAGGAGAAGAATCTCTGTCTCTTACTACACCTTGGAAAGCCTATAAGTGAATTAAACCTTTTATTTCTTTGTAGAGAAAACATAAAAAAAAAAAAAAGTCAATTTCAAAATCCTCATACCAGCTCGATATTTCAGCTAGACATGAAAATTCACAAAAGGTAATTTAGTTCCCATATAATTATTTTGAAACCTACTGATCCATGGTTATGGAATCCTATTGTGCTGGGATTCTAGAGACCCCAAAAAAAAAAAAAGCCCAAACTTGCTCCAGTGATGAATGAAAATAGCTTTTTGTGCATTTGATCATCTTTGAAAGTATGCATTATACTGACTAAGATTCATGTTTTTTAAACACCAGGTCATCTACCAGCTCTTTGATTTCAATTGTGTTTAAAAATAGGATCATCTGATGATAGTACTGTGTTATAAAAGCTTCACCAACTCAGCTCAATTGTAGAGTGCTCTTGAGGAATGATAAGATCTTTGGACAAAGTTGAATATCAAGATGATACATGCTAAGAATATGAAAATTCTCTATTTGAGTACCTTGTTTACAGAGTGAGAGTCAATCTCCTGCAGAACCTTTGAAAATTGTATTTTAAATTAGGGGGGAAAATGACCGAAAATACGAAACCCATTAATTTTTCATAGTGCTTTGTATTTGTTTATTGCGGTTTTATGTTTACCATAATATTCAACTGAAATTAGAGATTTTATCCTGAGACTCTCACCACTACAAAGCATTTGTAAAACTATAAAGTCAAGCTCTTAAAACAACACTTGTTCAAAACCATGGCAATTCACTATGAAAATATGCAGAGCCTAAAAATGTCTTATGACCTTGATGTAAACCATAAACTGAACAAGACTTCCCTAAAATCTAGGCCTGTGTTGGCTCAGTGCAAGAACAGATTTTATTGAAGGCTTCCATAAGAGTTGAAATTAGGCAGGAAAACTTGCCTTTGCTCCATCTTCCACTGTGCTTTGTACAGCTGAAAGACCATAGGGTCTTTGGAGGGGAGGCATTGGCTAAACCAGCAGCGAGTGCCTTAGAGCATTGGCTGGTAGTTTAGAGCTAAATTTTCAAGATTCTCAAGTCAAAATAAAGTGTATCTGCTGCCTGTCCAATACAAGCAAAGAGTCAGACACCTCTGAATGTGAGGCAGCAGGAAATGCCCAGGGCCAGGATAATTTTATCTGCTCTGTGATCACAGGATAATTCAGGTTGGAAGGGACCTCAAGAGGTCATCAAATCCAACTTCCTTCTTAAGTCAGGGTCAGCTATGAGATCAGACCAGGTTCTTCAAGTGGTTTATGCAGTCAGGTCATGCAGACCCTGGTGACAGTGGCAGTGTCACTTGTTAGACATTCTATCAGCAGTTAACAGTGCTCAGGGCATGTGCCCAGCTTGAGGGAGACCTGCCATGACTGTCACCTCTGCCTAAGAATTGTCCCCTCAGGGCAGGGACTAACCAGTCTGCTGCTGGCTTGGCTCAGACAGGAAATTCCTCTCTTCTTACACACATGGTCGATTTTAGATGAGGAGAATTCAAACATTTCTTGGAGAAGAAAACTTACAGCAGCCCAGCAAAGACATTTTCTCCATCTACCTTATATACATTTGTTTTCTGCAAAACCTGGAAAGTTCTCTGGGAAGATCCCACTCATGAGATTAAGCCCAGAACAGGCTGAAGAATACCCAATTTACAAGTCTTGGCAGAAGCCAAAGATCAGGATTTGGCTCCTGACATTATTACAACTGACAAATGTATGGATGCATCCTAGATAGGTCTTTAAACATCCAAGAAATTCATAAGTCAAAACATAGGAACTTAGAGACCAAAAATATTTGTGAACTTACAAATCTAGACAGAAGCCCTGCAGGGACTTTAAAACTTCACATCTATACTTGGGTTTCAATAACTGGAATCAGACTCAATTCTAAACAAGTTCTTGTGACGATCCATCTTCTAGACCAGGAAACTGGCAGAATATTACAATACCAAATGGCAACAGTACCAAAACACAGCAGACCTCAAGAAAGCTCATTAATAGTCCCACAGAGCTAAAATAAATATGAAGCAAAACCAAAGTAAAAAAAAAAATCAATATTCAAAACCTTATTCCCAAATTCTCCAGGTGGCACTGTGTACAAAATTATACATCTAAACTCAACATCCAGTCTTCCAACACCCAGTATTAAAAATGCCAAATCTGAAATCATTTACCAGCAGGTGTAATGCTTGCTATCATTAGCAGCACTGCTCTAAATCAGAGTGGTAAATAGTAAATCAGAGAGACTACTCCTGGCAGTAAGCATTATGCCCACAAGTAAGAGTTTATAGTTGCCAGCCCAACAAATGTCGTGCTATGATTTTCCTAGCTATAGCAGTAATAAGATGCCAAACTATACTGTGAAAAATGACGTAGATGCTGAAAACGTATTTGGCTTTTCTTACTTTTATACATGGTCTACACAGATTCAATAAGGAAATGGAAGTCTGTTACTCCAATGCTGTAAGAAATAAATTATCTGCGCTGCATAGTTTATTGCTCCATCCTGCAGATATTTTGACCACTAGTAAATGATTTTAAAGTAGCATGCAGACGTGTAGCCTACTCTTCTACATACTTTCTAGGGCTTACAATCCTTTGTCAAAAAGAAAACATCTTCACAAAAGGCTCTACACCCAACAGGACAAGCAAAGTACAAGCTGTTTCTTGATAGCCCACAAGGGTTTGCACGGGGACTCTTGGAAATCGGTGACTGCCCTTGTGAACACACCTGTCACCAGCTGATCCTGCTGAAAACACAGGGCACTTCCACAGCTGAAGTCACAGAATGGGCTAGAAGACCTACTTTAAGCCCTGAGATCTACTCACCTGTTGCTTTATGACATTTTAGAAGCAACTTCATTAAAAAAGAAAAAAACAAAGCCATAATTAAATAAACAAAAAAAACCAAAAAAAAAAAAACCAAAAAAAAACCAAAAATACCCCACTAAAAAAAAATTGAAACATTCAGGTGGCCTTTTTTTTTTTATTCTATTTTTTAAAGATACCAGCTCTTTCAAAGGTTCTGTAAATTACTGTAAACTCTAGTGCAAATCCTTAGGACAAAAAATCCTTGATCCTAGAAAACCAGGGAAAGTTGTCTTAAACCTGCCTGACAGTTCCTTACATATCACAACTATGAAGGTTCTAATGGATCATGGACTGAATTGTGAAATTCTAATATGCTATGGCTTTTTTTCTTTACTCTAAAATTAGGATTTTTCCCTTGAAAGGTCATTAAAACTTTTCCCCATTATTTGTTATGATAAATCAGCCTTTACCCATAACCAGCCTGGAGACCTTTACAACTTCTGAGCCCAGAATTTCCATTTGAATGAGTCGTGTTTTTTCTCACAATAACCCCAATTCTCTCTCCTTGTTAATATGGTTGCCCCTGGTGCTGCATTAGCTAATCCCTTCAAGAAGGCAGCTAGCAGGACCAGGAATTGGGAGTTTAAAGGTCACCCCCAATATCTCCCCAGTGGCAACATGAGGTGAGCAATGACACAGAGAATTTTTTTTTTTTTTTAAATAAATATAGCACCCTTTGCTGCTGACAAAATTACTCCCTATGACTTCACAGCATGTAAACATTTCCCATTTTATACAGTGCCTAGAGTTTTTCTGCTAAAGGAACATGACTCTTAAGATTTATACTCCTGGTCATATTGCATTTGAAAATATTTTAGGTTACTCTGTTTATTTATTCCTCTTCTCTTCCTTACTCATAATAATACCCTAGATACCTAAAAATGGTATCACTTTTTTTATATGAAAATGGGCTGTCTGCCAATTTCTGGAATTCAGCTCTCTAGCTAGACCTAGTCTTCTTTAATATTCAGAAGATACAGATCTGTTATTTTAACCAGAATACATTTCACTGTGTACAGATTCTTGGACTATCTCTATTAGAAGTGCAATTATATACAACACAGAGCTTAACTTAATTTAAAGAGTTAGTTATGCACTGCCCAAAAAATATAGAACTGCTTTTACAAACCTTCAAAATCAAAACAAGCCAAAGGTACATAAAACTTACTGTGTCCACCAAGGATTGTCAGGCTTTCTCCCAAGAAATCAAAGACACTTAAAAATACCAGATATCTTTTTTTAAAATGCTCAATCCTTCACAGAGAACTATAGGGCAAAATACTTCATGGGCACACAAAAAAAAAGCTACTGTTCAGAGGTTCTTGTTATGACTTATCTCTCTGGAGACTGTATAAGACATTGTCTTTTCCCACTGTAAAACCTTTTTATATGTTCTGCTCGGTCTGATTTCGGAAAGAAAAAATGACATTTTCTCTCTTGCAGTCTGATTCAGAATAAAGCATTTATCTAAAAGGAAGGTATAAACTGGGCATATACAGATGGGTCTTGTAATTTACTGTGTTCTATGACATCACCTAAAACACCCCTTGAAAGTGACTACTCTGTTTTCTGCTTTTGTCTGTGAAATAAATTTTCGTACCAATACACGTGTACAGACTTCTGCTAGAAGTTTTGCAAAGATGGGCTTGTGAGATTAATCTTTGACATTTGTACTACAAAGTCCAGTTTAGCTTGGAAAAAAAATGGGTAAATAACAGGGGTTTAACTTAAAAAGATACACCTAAGTAAGGAAATTTTTAACAGATGTTCTTCACATGGTTATTTTTCCATTCATAATTCCACTTCTTAGAATGCAGCAGCTACCTTGCTGGTACAAAATAACCTTGCATTATACTATTTCTGCAAAGAAATAAAAAGGGAAAGGTAAGTTATAATATATTTCAGAGGTGAAGAAATACTTATGTTACTGTTTCCATTGCAATATCATAGCTTTGCTAATGGCAGCCTGCTGTGCAGGTAAAAAGAAAAAGGGGAAAAAAGGAAGAAAGGAAAAAAGGGAAGAAAGGGAACCTGGTTAATTAGAGTACAGTTGCTGCTTTATTGCAGCATTACTGCTAAGTGCACTGAGATGCCTTCCCATAGGCAGGTGCCGGTGGCTGTACAGCTCATTTAGCCTGGGTGAGTAATGTCAGATCAGGAGGAGAGAAAGGCTTGTGTCTTCAAACTTTCAATCTGCCTCCATTATCTGTGATCAAGGTGGAACCACAGGGGAGTGGAATTACTGGCAGGTCTAGGACAAGTGAAGAGACAGTGAATCTATAAGACATATTAATCATCTTTCCCTTCTCTTGGCTGGCGCCAGCCTGCGCCTCCGACTCCCCGGCGCCAGGCAAATGGATTCTCTGTCCCCACAGGTACAAGCCAGTGCCTTTCAGGGGCAAGTCATCAGAATAATAATTACTGACACTGCTGAGATCAGCCCTAACCGGTCCAAAAGAGAAGAGAAAGTAGGAGAGAAACACATTTCCTGAACTTTCATACCGGTATTTATGGCACCGAGATATTTTTCAATTACATTAAGGACTTCCAAATTATATAATTCTGAATCTAGGTTTCTCAGTATTGTAGTAGCATCACCAATGTTGTATGACTATTTAAAATCTTTACAGTTTCTCTTTAAAACATAATTTAGATCTGTTGCTGAGGTGTGAGCACAGAGAAGTGGATATTGCATCAGCTATATTATGACAAGTGTTAAAACTCAGTTGATATTAAAAAGAACATGATCCTTACATGAGTTCCGTTGCTTAGCTCTGAAACAGAGGTTTGATGTATCTGCTCTTAGTAATAAATATGAAACAAGCATTAATATAAGAATCATTATAAATACCATGCAGCAATTGCCACATATATGCATAATTAAATATATGTACATAAATAAATATATAAACTCAGAAATATTTTAAAGGCATAAGCATAATTTTAAAACAGCTAATTTAACACAGTATGACTATTCTGAATTTTATTGCAACAAGGAGAAGTTTTAGTGCCTTTTCTCTCCAAAGCATTATTTATAAATACAAACAATATAATACAATGAATTATCAAACCTATATAGAAGAATAAACTCCAGCAAAAATCTATTTCTGTTTCAATTCAGTAATTGTACCAATATATAAAGAGTTCAGAATAACAAATAAGGCAATTTGTTACATTTTACACTACAGAGAAAATCTTACATTATAACATATTGTACATTACAGCACAGAACATGAAATATTTTCTTGGTCCTGATTACAATCAGTTCAATATCTGACTGTCATTGATACTGAGCTCAATATAAGAGTATTACAGCAAAATGTCAAATTACTTGCCAGAATAACATGACAAAACTGGCTCATTAACATATGCTGCTTGATGAACCCTCCATGTAAATACAAATCTTAACTTCAAGAGTTTACATCATAAAGTATCTGACCTTGAGTTCAGCTTGGAGCTCGCCGCACACCTGCAGCCATGTAAGCAACAATAATGCTAATATTTGTGTTTGCCATTTTGTGTTAAGGACCAAAAAAAAGAAAAGTAAAAGAAATGGATTCAAGCAGTAACATGTGTTCATTTATTTTCAAATCAGCAATTTCGAAGTTTACTGACAGACAGTGCAGAGCAGGGGAATGACTTGAAAATGCAAAATCAAATCAAATCCCTGCTTTCTTGGTGATCAGCTGCAGCAGCAGCTCCAAGTCAGCCAATCCACACTCACTATTGATTTTTCTGCTGGTCTTAAGTGACTTTGGACACTGATCAATGTTCTAAAAGAGAAATATTAAATCTCATAAAGGAAAATGCACATCTGACTAAAGAGCAGCAATGAAAGCAAAAGTTTGCCAAAAGATAAAAGGATGTGCATATTTAATGGTAGCCAGGCTCTCAGGACACAGACAGCCACTCTAAAAGCAAAATTAAGCTATATCCTTTCTTTTTTTTGGGTTTTTTTTTTTTTTGTGAGAATTGTAGAATAAAAATTTCTTTGACATACTCTTAAAACTATTTAGAATTTTATCTGGCAATATAAACAATCCCTGTACCTGCAGTGTTTACTGTTCTTATAGATATATAGACCCCTAGAAGACATAAAATAGCAGTGGAAAGCTGTTACATTTTTAAAGTAAAAAATGGTTTTTAAAGAAACATTAAAAGTTCATAACTATTCCATTATTTCCATATCCCACTGTTTATTGTAATTTCACTCTTATTTTTTCTTTTCAATATAGACCACAGATTTTTCAGGAAGTTTATCATTAATTTAATGAGCTATAACTATTTTTTTTTAAACTCAGCTATTTACAAAGGGGAACCTTGATGCACCAGCAATCCCAGCTAAGACCCTGTGATAGATACAGTGTATTCAGATATCAGCTGGCGTGACAGTGCCTAATCCTGAGTAACGTGACCAAGAGCCAAGGGAATGCTATTTCTCTCCGTTGTTCCAAACAACAGATGCTGTCAATTAACTTTAAGCAGCGTCCAAGAAAACCCTTTTGTTATATTTTGCAGTATTATGCAGAAAGTGTCACCTCTGGAAATGAGGGAACAAGCTGTTTTTCATTATCATTCAATTGTCCCAATCAATCTGACAATTACAAAGAGAAAAAGTCTTAATCACTAGACACATGCTAGTTGCTGCTAGTTTTACCAGCTGCAAAGGAAAAAGGGAAAGGAAAGGAACTACAGCCCCCCACAAACAACAGAAACAACAAAAAAGCCAACAAAAGAAAAACCAAACAGAAAAATTCAAAAACTGTTTTTCTATTCAGAGATGTAACCCAAAAGCATACCTGCATTAGGGTGAAAGATAATTGAATACACAGTGTTATGCTAGGTATGGGAATAGCCATTGCAACAAATTAGTAATTAAATCAGCTTATGCTGTTGATTTACTGTGGCTTTTATAGAAGTACCATTTGCTGTGTACAAAGAAACAGCCATCAGCATCTTATTCATTTGAATACAAGAAAAGTTGTTCATTAAAGTTGTGACTAGTGAATTTCCATATCATTAAAGTACTGTATACATAAGCAATAAAGGAGCTTTCTGGGAGCTGGTGAGACAATGAGTGTAAATACAGATGGCCAGATTCATTTATTTGGCTGGGAGGACTGAGGCTGCACAAAGGTGGCATTGCCAGCGGGGACGTGGGCAGGGCTGGAACTACTGCTTTGGTGACTCTCCTCAAGAGCCTCAAACAATAAATGCAGTTTTTATACTGGAAAAACTCCTTTTTAATTTCTGATCTGTGCTTTCCTGCACGTGTAACATTCTTATGCAGAAAATTCAAGCAACAGCATACCATGCCTGTGAGGAAGGATTCTCACATTCTAAATTTCTGCTCTTTGAGTCTCAGTTGTTTGGTAAACTGACTCACCATAATACCTTCACCTGGCCTGCTCATCCCACCAGAGTTCATGAGAAAATAAAGGATAGCTTGGTGGCCCATTTCTCAGGGAGCATAAAGTTCCTACATAACCTCTATTTGAACAGTAAACAAGCAGCAGATTTGGCCTGCCATCAGGATTTTGAAGGATTTGATCTACCTGGAATTTCTACAGCAATAAATACCATCCCATGGAAAAAATAATTGTACTTTTCAGTACATTCAAATGTTCTCTCTCCTACCATCACCCAGAATAGAGCAGCAGGCAGCAGCTTTTGGAACAGAACTGGCATCAGGAGTCTCTCGGTGACACATGCACTGGCTGGTGAGTGACATCCATTAGAATAGGTATTCCAGTAAATGCCAGATATGTGACACTGAAAGTATCTGTCTGATGCAAGTCTTTCAGTGTGCACCAGTTATGTTTTGTCATCTCCTCTCAAACAGCTCCACTGTCACTAAAACACAGAGAACATTCCGTATTCCCCACCACGCTGCTCTGGCCATCAGCACCTGGCCACTAAAGAGAGGCCACAGATGGAAACTATTCCAGAACTATTGGCAACCTTGTTGAATCCTTCATCCTGATGCCATTCTTGAAGGAAACAAGGGTGAAAAAAATGCCTTGCATTGCTGATATTCTCACTCAAGAAGCTACATGTGGTTTTTTTTGTACCTTTATCAAAAAGGGCCCACTTTCCTTTATCTGACTGTGTAGGATCTTTCAAAAAGTTGCACTACAGTGAGATCCCTGGGCCCTGATGCAGTTCGCATAAAAGTGTGCTTGCACTCTGGAGGCCAAGACTATGATGCTGGTACATAAACCTGGATTTCAGTTTTTGTCCTCAGGAAATCTGCTAGTCACAATAATTCCAAACCATACACATAAAGATATAAAGATCAATGCACAAAAGAGATTCACAGTAAGTATTAAAACAAAACACATATCTTACAGCAATCCATAAGACTTAGATGAGAAGGAAATTTGATACCTGAGGCACGAAGAAGAAGAAAGAATAGGTAAGCCTTTCTGATAGAAAAAGAGAACTCTCAGGTGCTGCATTTGGCAATCAAACACTTTGTACACTCTGACCAATAAATCTATGAAACTGCAGTCCAGGCCCATAAGGCAATGAACAAAGTGGGACAACTCAGAGAAAAACAAATAATTTTGATTTCTAATCTCTTTAGAGATAAGACTTGTAGACATCATGGGCCCTGCAAAGGCCACCTGCCCAAGATAGAAAAACAGTCTTTGACCCCAAACCTGTCTAAAACCAGGAGATGAGAAGACTACAAGGGGAAATTGGCTCTGAGAGTTTTCTCAAGAGGTGGCAAATTTGTGGCTGGTTGTAAAACTGCTCATTCTTCTTGGCAGACTTTTCTGATTTCTAAACTATTCAAGCTAGTTCAGGTTTCACTAAAGGCACATAAAGATGGAAAGAGGTTTTTGTCTTAGCTAGGCCCTTTCAATGGGAATTTTCTGACTTCACCCCCAATTAACCTGTAAAATTGATACAAGTCACTCAGAGGGGGAATCTCAGTTACTGTAGGATTGCTTATCCACTGAAGATATTTTTTGCTCTAGAAAATCTTTATTTTATAACATAAAATTTCCTTTACTATCTACAGTGACAGCACACACAGATCCCACACAGACCTGCACTTCTTGTGAAGGGAAAGTCTATCTCCTTCTATAAAGTATAGAAGATGGTACTTTAATTTTTATTTTTGATAACTAAGATCCCTTTGAAAAATAATTTTATAGAGATAATGCATTTTTTGAGATGTATATGTTTGTTCGTATAAAAGAGAGGAAAATCAAGCTAATTACTCTTTTAATAGATCTTTTTGTTTTGGTGTGATTTTTTGTCCAAAACTGAGAAATAAGAATGTTGCTTGATCCATTTCTCTTTCCACAGTTCAACTGCCCTTGCCATAAAATTAAACACTTCAGTAAGATAAAATGAAAATCAGAATAGAGTTAGCATCCTTTTGCATTTTATCTTGATAGTGAAAAAAGTACTACTTTTTATTGTAATTATACTGATCTGCATGTGTCTGTTCAGTCTTTCAAGATCTCTTTTAAATAAACTCTTGAGTCTATGCTGCTTCCTTCTTGAATGTTATTCTTCAGTCTACTGTGTGGAAGAACTTACAGAATAGAGAGAACAGGTGTGTTTATTAACAGTTATGAGGCACTCAACCAGAATCTTACAATTTTCATTTACAGTTGGACTGCAAGAGTGCATATGTAGAAGCGCAACTTCAGAATGACTGAAACTATTCAAAACACCAGATCCAGAAGAAAAAAAAGAAAAAAGACCAATTATCACAGAAGAAGCACCTTGTTTTGACTTACTCAGAATAAAATGTCTTAAAAAACCCAGATTCGTTTTGAAATGTATAAAGATTTAATTTGCAAAAGACATAGGTAGCTAAAAAGAAAATATAAGAATTTTAAAAGGAACATGAATGAAATTGTGCACAAAGCTCTATATCACTGGGGAGTATTAGAGGACACTAAAGACCAGTGGCTCTCTGAGGAGACCCAGCTTGGCACTGTCAGAGATCACAAATATTGCATGTGAGCCCTCAGCACCTCCAGAGGAAGGGTGAAAAGGAGGAATGAAGCCAGTTCAGAATTATAAAGTGTGTAGAGGAGGAAAAAGCAAAGGGAAAAACATTATTTTTAAAAAATAATTAATTAAATTTAAATAGAATAAAGAAGTTCCTGCAAGGAGCACAGGCAGTGATGGAGGTGCAGCTCCATCTTTCCACGGGAACTCAGAGCCATCTCAGGAAATCAGCAGCAGCCAAAGCTCACCCTGTGCCAGCCCCCACAGGCAGTGGGGTTAAATGGGGAGGAAGTTCTCCTCTGCTGCTTTGGGCTGCGTGTCTGGAGCCAGAGGAGCAGGAAGTAATTCCTCGTCTCACACTGCTGCTTCTTGGCCTCCACCAAAATCTCCCTGCTGTCACTAAGGAAGAGATGCTGCTGGAGTACCTCAGAAAGATGTATGAAAAAAATAACCTTCCAGAAGCCAATTAAAATGTAGGCCAAATGCTCAGGGAAAATTTCTGTAAACACAGGTGGAGTGTGCCAGCTCTGTGGAAAGTGGGTGTTTTTAATAAAAATGATGGAGAAGGGCTGCAAGGCAGACTGCTGAGGGGAGTCAGAAACCTGCAGCTGCTTTCTGGGGATGGAGGGGGAAGATCCAGCCATGGCAGGATCTGGGTAGGCCTGGCTTTTATTAGCAGGGCAGGAACAAGAAAAAACAAGGAGCATGATAAGGAATGATTAGAGAAGCTGGCTATCAGAAGGCAGAAATAATTTAAAATTGTAATAAATTAAAAGAGTAAGAGGGAAAATGGCACTTTGGACAGAATGCCAAAGTGCACTTCAGGTGACCTGGGATTGTTGGCTTAAACCACAGAGATGAAAGGGCAGACTGGAATACATTTAAAAACCTCCACACTTTATGTAATACAATAAAGCAGGGATGAATTTGGAAGAAGTTACGGAACAATTCTTAATGGTATTTAGAAATCTACACAACATTCCCTAATCAAGGGTCAGGCAGGAAAAGATATTCCTCAGTATTTTCAGCAATACATTTTGGATAATCCCCTCATCTTGGCCCATTCCAGGGGAAATCTCACTGCTCTGAATTCATTCACCTCAATGGATGCCCCTCTAGTAGAGACAAAATAAAGATGGGAAAGAAGCAGAGCCCAGCCCTGCTGCAGCTAATGGCACTAATCAGCTATTGATGAGCCTTCAATGTCAGTAATAGACCAGGCATTAATGAGGAATGAACACTGTTGATTTATTAGCAAGATATGCCTATGACAGGGAAGAACTTTTGTTGGAGAAAATGCCCATTCAGTGGGAGAATAATAACAGAATAATAATAAATAATAATAAATGGGAACACCACACACAGGTTCAAGCCCTTCTGTGCTGTCCATCCCTGGCAGGCTCTGTGAGCTATTGTGGCATGACCTTACTGGGAAGCATGCAAAACACAGGATGCATCTCTGCCCCAGGAAGCTAATTAAAAAGAAAAAGCAAGATAAAATACGTGGAAATACCTTTAGCTAATTCAGATCTTTGGCTGATAACAAAGCAAGACAAATTGCAAAGATCTGATACACCTTCTGTGTGGGATTTTAGCTATGTGAAGTATTTTCTTTGCAAAATTGGATGGAGTATTTTTATTCTTAATAACTGAAAGTGTAATGTACTGTATTTTATGCTATTATAGAATTGTGTAAAGGTTATTTTGCTGCTAGTTCAATGCATATTTTCATATGCAAATGACACAAATTAAATTATCTCAAATAGTAGCAGAAATTCCAGGAGAATAGTATTTTAAATATAAATCCTCATCCCCTCAAGTCATATTATAGATAGAAAATTGCTTCTGTATTTATATTTTTTCATTAAAAATAAAATGATTAATTTTACAAGTTAATTTACCTTCCCCATCACAACACCAAAATTGAAATTATACATTCTAATGCTTAGAGATATTAAAGACTGGTTTATTGAAAGCAACTTACTGTTTTAGGAACATCTTCTTGATAAGTGCATGCTGCTGCTGCACTTCTACAACATTTGTAAAGATTTTATTGAACAGACTGTGCATTGCTGCTTGGGTTTTGCTAAGCTTTATAGAATTCGGATTTGCTCAGGAACGTACAAGAGGTTTTATGCACAACCTTACACTTTTTTCCAGTTTTGGATATTTGAAGGGAGCTCTGCAGCAGCCTTGGTCACAGATTTTAGGGAAAGGCCTGGCTGCAGTGTAGTGACTGTCTCAGGATGGTCTCAGAAGGGTTAATGGGAACAACCTGCTCCCCCACACACCACGTGGAAACTCACTTTTATTTCCACACAGCTTTCTTTCTATTATAACCTGATCATAACCTTCAAAGATGAATCTTGGTGAACCATAGTAATGGGTTTGTAAGAATAAGATGTGAAAACACCTCCAGCATTTTCACAGCCTCATCTTTTCCCTCAAAAGAAATCTTCCTTTCATTTAATAATAGGGCTTATTCTTTCTTCTATTAATAAAATGATAGCTTTGCTCTCTTTTAGATTTTTATATTGTGCCTAACTAAGGTCAAAGAAGGCTCAGGTTGGGCATCTCTTTGCAATAATTCCATGTTAGAGGAAGAAGAGATATATGTAGCAGGGAAATTATCCCACCAGCTAGACAAGAACCTGTGTTTAGTCACTGAGCCACTTGAAGGTTAATCAGATCTCCAACCAATCCCATCAACAGGGATGTGATGAATATTTGATTCAGACTAATTAGTAGGCAAATCCAGACATTCTGAAGGTATTTGGAATGGCTTAGACAGTGACCTGGAAAAAGAATAGAAGTAGCAATACTCCCCATTATTACACTCCAAAAATTACTGCAGTCCCCCTTAGGTCACCTTCACAACCCCAGAAGGCTTGCAGGTGTGAATAACAATAATCAGAAACAATGATAGATGTTATAATTTCTCTTTCTTTTGTCAGTATATCCCTGGAAATGGAGATTATAGACCACATGGTTGTGCTCAGCCTGGAGGAGAATGTAGTTCCAAGGGGTTAGACACAAAAGGTGTAATATTTGTTACTTTATGTATTTCCAAACGCCGGAAATAAGGTGATAAAACTTAGTGCAGCCAATACTTTCAGAAATACCATCTTCAACACTACCAAGACTATTCTGTTCCAGAGCAGAATATTTTACAGTCTAAGGCAGAAAGCAAGTCCTCCCTTCTAGCTGGACCTTTCCCTCTCCAAGGAATTCTTCCCTGGAAAGTTTTGTGTGCTACAGACACATTTGGCACACAGTGCCTCAGAGCAAGATAAGCAATTACTGAACTATAAACAAAAGAAACTTAAAACCTGTTATTTCTATAACACTGTGATTGGTAAATTGGTATTATCACTCTTGCCAAACCTGCATTTTCCCCCCACCAAAGTACTGCAAACTTCGTTACACCAAGGTTTATAAACCAAATCCACCAAATCCTAAAACTGGCCTGCAAGCAGTGCCATTTAGAATTTCTAAATAGATGAATACAAAAAGAGAAAAAAAGAAATGCCCTGAGTGGCCTTTTCTCTTCAGGAGACAAAAGCCTTTACAAGGGGAGCACAGGGGGAGCTCTTTGTTGGTCAGATCATTTCTCTTGTCAGGTTTTGACTCTGTTTCGATTATACAGTCAGTAATAACTCTGTGAGAACATCACTATTAACTAAAAATGTTAATATCTTGACTTGGATTTCTCTTCTTTTTTAGAAAGAAGTTGAAACAAAATTTCAGATTAAAATGAAGAAATAAAATAGGTCCACACAAATTCTAAGTCAGAAATGTCATAAGTAAAACAAGTAGTATGTTCTCTCAAAATATGGTGATGTAGAAAAAGAAAATTTTATCTTGAGTGGATACCAGAGTGTGAGCATACCTTGCCTTACATGTTTCCCAGTCAGCAAGTGCACAAATTTTTCATTTTGACTGTAGAAAAAATATCCAATTTTTACTGAAGCAAAAAAGAACTGTGCTACAGAAGGAATTTCAAGTAGTTTTACCACCACTGACAGACAGAAACAAGAATATAGAAATAAATGGGAAAAGCCATTCACTGAATAAAGGCTGCCATTACACAGGGTGCTAAACTTCTTCCCTTTAATGAGGCTTGACCATGTCCTAGCACTCTCCATGGTCACTTGGACTCAACATGGCTAACAAATTGCAGGCTTGGACATGAATGATGGATTTCTGCACATTAATAGAAAATGAATAATTGGAATACATTTTTTTTTCTTTTTCAGATCAGATTACTGAGAGATCTGTAAAGGCTCACATGTACACAGAGCCACACAGTTTACAGGAAAATAGAAAAAATTCAATCAAAAGTGTGATCCATGACTTAAGCTAAAAGACTACATGATCAAATGAGCTGTTCCAAGGACACTTTTACTCCATGGGTTTCTAGGATTGGACTCTAAACTAACAAGCCAAGTGATCTAAAGGCTTTTGAAAACTGACTTAAAAATACCCTACAGCCCTTAAAACACCTCACTTGTCAGTTTATAACTTGAGCTGTAAAAAAGATGCAGAAATAGAAATAGATGCAGAAAGGAAAGAGGAAGATAGGAAATGGCTAAAAGAACCTGCTCCAAAACAGAAATCCAGTGTCAAACTATACCTGTGTTTATCCAGCAACAGACCACAAAAATTACATTTCCAGGCAAAAGTATACAATTTTTGTAACAAGCTGCAGAAACTCTTATTATAAATCCCTACTACCTTTATGCCAAAAGTGTGCCTAAAAACAGTCTCATTTTTTATAGAACTACATTAATGCATTTGACTTCTTAAAAATCCTGTAAAGCCCAGCATTCGTGTTTAACAAATGCATAAAAAGAAAATTAAAAACAGAGATAAATTATGAGAGTAACATTTTATAGGTATCTGACTGTTTTACTTAGAAAAAAATAACTTGTTGATAGGTATTTCTTTATAAGATAATTAGATTTCTTTCATAGTGTAAAGAAATATAAAAGATATTTAGAAACTACACAGGCAAATTTTCTCTTTCATGTTTTCATTACACATCCTAGAAATATAACAAAAAGACACATTTTTGAAACAACAAAAAAATGTCTCTGAACGAGCCAATATTTCAAAATTATAATACATGACAAAATATATCAAAATAATTATAAAAGTGATTCAGACAAAAGTGACTCTACATATTTTAAGTTAAATAGCAAGCTGTTAGTCTAAGCAAGATAATCTTATGCTTCTCAGTCATTTTTCTTCACAGCTTTTAAGGAAACACAGAATGCTTGAGGTTGGAAGGGACCTCTGGAGATTGTTTAGTCCAAGCCCTGCCTCGGAGCAGGGTCAGCTCCTGCAGGTTCTCTGGGAATGTTCTCAATGGGGCTTAAATAACTCCATGAATGGACAGTCTACAACCTCTCTCAGCAACCTGTTTAACCATCCTAATCATTAAAAAAACTTTTTCCTACATTTAAATGGAATTTCCTGCATTTCCATTTGTGTCCTTTGCCTCTCCTGTCACAGATGTCCTATTTGCAGACGTTGATAACATTCCCCCTGAGCCTTCTCTCCTCCACGCTCAAGAGTCAGTTGTGTCAGCATCTTCCCACGTGAGAGATGCTCCAGTCCCTGAACCACCTTTGTGAGAATGAGCTCCCCATGTGTGTCTGCTTCTGGAGAGCCCAGAATTGGGCACAGCATTTTCCAGATGTGTCCTAGCCGCACTGAAGGGAAAAGGAGGATTCCCTGCTTCCACTTCTGGCATCTCATGGGCTTTCTCAAACTAATGAAAACACATTAAACCACTGGAAGTTGTTAATAAAAAAAATTAAGCTCAAAGGCAACAGCTTAAAAAATGAGATGAGGGTTCAGTATGGAAATATGGCCCCACAGTTCTCAGATTCTATGTAACAGCTTCTATATAAAGCAGAGTAGTTCTGAGAACAGTGTTGTAAGAAATCCACATGCTTTGCTTCTAAGAAAAAGGATGTTTTGACATTAGTTTTAGGTAGGTCAAGCTTTTACTTTCAGATTTTATTTGTAAAGCAAAAAACTGTTATCACAGAGAGGAAAAAGAAGGTATGCTAGCTAGCAACAGGGAGTTGATTAATGCACAGCTGAAGACCTAAAAATGCCATGAATTTCCTGGCAAAGTATGTTAACGAGCAACAGGGAGCTGATGCAGCTGAGGACAAAAAATTCCATGAATTTGTTGGCAAACCCATAGAAACTGCACATGTTACTGCAGGACACTAAATGCATAGTCCTGCAAGATGCTGGGTCTCACCCCAGCAATTAAATCCTCCACAAACTCAAGTCCTGTTCTGGGCTCACCACGGATCAGTTTAAGGGCCTTATTTTTGTTATCTTCAGCACATTGTTTACACTTCTCAGAATTAGTCTATTTCCTTTTAATTACAGTTTGGCAAATCATTGCTCCCAACTGTTTGTTCAAAGACACTTTGAAAAACAAGCCTTTAAGTTGCAGAAGAAAATTATTACAACTGCACACAGTTATTCTCAAAATCCAAACAGGAGCATGGATTTCTCACTGAGGAGCTCATCACACTTCTTTCTAGAATCTGGATGAACCTTCAAGGTGTAACACCTTTGCAAATATTTAGTCTTCCAGAAGAGGATTCATGCCCAATGGCATGAATTATCAGGGGGAAAAAATACACAGACTAGGTGTGTTTGTGTAAAAACTGCTGCATTAGGACACATCAAAGATTCATCGAAATTGATGTCCAATTCCTAATAATGAACAAAAATAATTTCTGAGGATAAATATAACAACACCAGTGCAGGTATTATGAAAAGAGTTAAAGTGCAAAAAGATTCAAAATATGACCTTTTCATCTCATGTACAATCCACAGACAAAGGTAGAGGTATGCAAAAATCAGGAAGGAAGAAAAACAGATGATAATTACAACAAGCAATAGGATTTGCAGGGCATAGATAATTTCAAACAAATAAGATTACAGTTTCATAAAGATAACAGGGCAGCAACACAAAACAAAGTTATCCCATCTAAGAAATTGCTGAGGAAACAATAAGGCTACAGAGATCCTCACTTGGGTCCTGGAAATGCGCCTTATCACAGTGCTGACACCTCCAAGAGAATATTTCCCACTTCTCAGGAAGGCTGGAGGTGAGGGAGGGGATCACAGGGAAGCAACTGCACTGTTCTCACTTCTGTGGCAAGCTGGGTACACCCTGGGGTGAGGATCTCTCCTTTGCAGGGCAATGACAGGCACTCTATCAACATCCCTGCTTCAGGCTTCACAAAGTATTTGGCTTCCTCTCATAATATTTGGAATGAAAACAGCACTATCCAAATGTCATGAACCTCCATTTTCTTTAATTAAATTAACTACATTGATGGAGCCAGAAAGGCTTCTGAACATGAGGAATCACTCCATGAAATATTTCTAGTGTGGGCCTCTTGTAAATTTACCCTTTTCTGGCAGTTTTATGAATAAAAAAAAGAAAACATGGTGATATGGTGGGTGACATACAGAATACATTTTGAGAATAATGACATGGATAAATCACTGGGGTGATATATTTTAATATAAGGAACATCATCATGGGTTAGGTCAGTAGTCCATCTAACTCAAAACTGTCTCTGCATTTGGCAAGTTCTGCAGGACACAACCTAAAAAGAGAGAGCAAATCACTCAGCAACTATTTTACTTTAGAAGAAGGAGACACTGGGTAGGATAAAACACCATGGTAATTAGACCTTCAATGGACATCAGCAAACACAAATACTGACCACACACATGCAATGAGTTCAGGTCTGCACCATCGGGCAGAATAAAGTTTTTGATAGAAACACTTCAAGAGAGACAAAAAAAAAAAAAGAAAGTTGTAATAATGGAAAAGTTTGGAAGAGACTCATATTTCATCTGTGGCTCACTGAAAGGGCATGTGTGCAGTGAAGGCTCTGCTGAGGCTGCAGAGTGTGGTCACACTCAGATGGGCACTGCAGGCTAGGACAGGGCACGGTCATGCTCGGGCAGCTGGAACAGCCCAAAAAGCTGCCCAGGTTTGTGGGTGACATTTAGAAGGCAGAAACATTTGTAACCTCAGCTGAAAGAGGGCTACTGAAGGCCTGAGACTGGAAGCTGAAACTAAAGTAATTCAAACTAAGAACAGCGTGTGCATTTTCAAACAGGAGGATTATCGATCATCAAAAAGAAAAAAAAAATTAAAAATAAATCTTAAAAGATTCTGTTAATCGCCCCCTATTACCTGACATCCATAAACCAAAAGTAGATTTTCTGAGAGATACACTGTAACATTTTGAGCTCACTGCAGAATTTATGAGTATTACTCTCAAATCTGTTCCCTGTGAGAAGCAGCACCAGATCACCATGGTGGTACACGATATTCTTAGCAGCCAGGAGAGCAGGGCTTTCTGCATTCTTAGGACTGCAGATATTGGTTTATTCCCCATGGCTTTTTCAGTGTTCCTAGAAGCAGGTATTGCAGATAGGGAGAGGAAAGAGGCCCTTGGATTCTCCCAGTGCACAGGCAATGGAATCAGCAAGGTGGTGAGTACAGGATGCTGAACTTCCATGAAAGATGAACTCGATAGTAATTCAAACTAAGAACAGCGTGTGCATTTTCAAACAGGAGGATTATCGATCATCAAAAAGAAAAAAAAAATTAAAAATAAATCTTAAAAGATTCTGTTAATCGCCCCCTATTACCTGACATCCATAAACCAAAAGTAGATTTTCTGAGAGATACACTGTAACATTTTGAGCTCACTGCAGAATTTATGAGTATTACTCTCAAATCTGTTCCCTGTGAGAAGCAGCACCAGATCACCATGGTGGTACACGATATTCTTAGCAGCCAGGAGAGCAGGGCTTTCTGCATTCTTAGGACTGCAGATATTGGTTTATTCCCCATGGCTTTTTCAGTGTTCCTAGAAGCAGGTATTGCAGATAGGGAGAGGAAAGAGGCCCTTGGATTCTCCCAGTGCACAGGCAATGGAATCAGCAAGGTGGTGAGTACAGGATGCTGAACTTCCATGAAAGATGAACTCGATAGTAATTCAAACTAAGAACAGCGTGTGCATTTTCAAACAGGAGGATTATCGATCATCAAAAAGAAAAAAAAAATTAAAAATAAATCTTAAAAGATTCTGTTAATCGCCCCCTATTACCTGACATCCATAAACCAAAAGTAGATTTTCTGAGAGATACACTGTAACATTTTGAGCTCACTGCAGAATTTATGAGTATTACTCTCAAATCTGTTCCCTGTGAGAAGCAGCACCAGATCACCATGGTGGTACACGATATTCTTAGCAGCCAGGAGAGCAGGGCTTTCTGCATTCTTAGGACTGCAGATATTGGTTTATTCCCCATGGCTTTTTCAGTGTTCCTAGAAGCAGGTATTGCAGATAGGGAGAGGAAAGAGGCCCTTGGATTCTCCCAGTGCACAGGCAATGGAATCAGCAAGGTGGTGAGTACAGGATGCTGAACTTCCATGAAAGATGAACTCGATCCATGCAACCCAGAATTTGTAGTAGGGATAATTTGGGAAAAGAGAGGCCAAGCAGAGCTGACACACACATACCAGCAGTAAAATGTTTACATCTGGGTTCTCTTTACTGGCCACATCTTTCACAGACCTCTTAGCTTCTATTTACAACATATCTTCTTCAAAAATTATAAATTGTTTTAGCTGGAACTGTCAGCACTGTGCTGACAATGCTTAGTTGTATTGATTTTATGATGGAATATTATTTGCTTTGTTGAAGGTTTTGCAGAGCTGTTTCTAATCTAGTGATAGATGTTGGCAAACTATCCTTAGGAATTT
Source organism: Zonotrichia albicollis (assembly GCF_047830755.1). Classification (NCBI taxonomy): domain Eukaryota; kingdom Metazoa; phylum Chordata; class Aves; order Passeriformes; family Passerellidae; genus Zonotrichia; species Zonotrichia albicollis. The sequence continues at coordinate 7,426,658 of NC_133826.1, read as the reverse complement.
TAACATTCCGACGGTTCTTGCAGTCTGAATATAATTAATAAAAAAAAGCTGTAGCAAACTGCTTAGTGGAACAAGACTATGGTTTGAGTCATTTCATTACAGTCTTTGACTAACAAATTGGAATCAATTTGTAAGGACAGAACAGAAGATTATTTTGGCATTTAAAGTATATTTAGAATGAGGGAAACATAAGATACCTCTTTTTGTTCCAACATTTAACCCATTGTCTCCAAGATACACATTTTATTACTTTGGGGATCAATCATTTTACTTTCCCATTTTTGTTTTTCCTGTCTGTTCACCTGTATTTACCAATTTCATCTCTCTTCAGACTCATTATGAATCTGGCCAATAATTTGGGATGCAGTGAGTAAAACAGAATTATTAGGGAATTTTTCACTTTGTGCATAGCAAAAGAAAAACGGGAAAAAAACAATAATGAAAATGAGGCAATATTATAGAGCAGAGCTAAGCTGGTTTGATATAGTTTCCAATAGAGTTTCTCCAAAACAAGCAAAAGAAATGAGCCCATTTGAGCAAATTAAAAGTTGTCTGGGAGGAGCACGAGGGAGCACAGTGCAAGAAACAAGAGCAGGGCTCTGAACAATGAAAGCAGGGAGATGTTGGATTTTGTTGCTTGCTTTTCAAACCATCTGCTCCTCAGGCATGGAGGAGTTTAAAAAGTGACCCAGAGACGTGACTGGACCATACAAAATACAATAGTAGGCACATGCTTTTTAATTAAAATCAGTGATTAAACAGCAAAACATCTGCTGAAGAAAAGGTTTTTATTTGGCTTTACAAATTTATAGTATGTTTTCAGTTAAAAGAAAATCTTAATATTCCAATTTTTGATGCTGCAAGTATTTTATAAACTAAAATAGGGATAACTGTGGTGTATATTTATATAGGAAATGACCTTCCATATTGTCTTTATCTGAGAAGTCATCTCTCTTTTATCATCAAAAAAGACATAATACTACAAAAAGAAAATACAGTATGGATGTTCTTTCATATTAGATTTTAACCATGATTAAAATAGGACTCTGTAAAGCCAGAGCTGCTGAAGTCTCTGGGATTTGAAATTATACTTGGCAGTAAAAAAATGGGAACTATAGGGGAGAACTGTATGCTACAGCATATAAACAAAAGGCAGGAAGATAACTATGAAACATTTTATCAATGCTCAGCAAGAAAGAGCATTTATATCTTGAGCTGAGAGATGAGTCCATCCTTCATGGCTTAAACAGAAAAAAATGGTTTTTTGGATCCATGCAGACAGACTGGAAATGACTGTGGGAGCATTAGATTCTTAAAATTCCAAGCTAAGAAAATTTCTACGGTATCTGATTGGTTATATCTTAATTTCATAGCACATAAGTATTCAAGATAAGAATTTCCCTGCTTTTCAAGTGATTAGAGGCAAATCTCTCAGCCAAAACAGCTAAACAAGGTATTATTATTTTAAAATGCTTCAGAAATTCTGTAGATGTTAAAAACCAGCCTGCTTCAGCTTTATTTCCATACAAGGGCACAAAGCTAGCTGCCAATAAAAATAAATTATCTGGGAAGCAATCAGAAAACCTCACAAACACTAAATAAAATGCCATAAGGTACTGTACCAGGAGTACCATACCATAAGGTACCATAAGCACTGAAATATATTGTGTGTCAAACCGTGTTAGCAAATATGCTTCACTAACACTCATCAAGGAGCAGAAAAATCCCAGCTTCTATTCCCCTAATCCTTAGAGCAGAAAGCAGTCTATAAATAGATGTTTTTTAAAAACCACAGTATATTGCTGTTGTTCCAATATTTTACCGTTACTGCTCACTTACAGTATCTGACTTGCTTCCTAAACACAAGTAAGGAAATTCATATTTAGAGCTGACTTGGAGGGCAAAAATTTCAATCTTAGACTGAAATTAAAGTTGAACACTGTCTAGACTCAGAGCTTTCTTAAACGCTGCCCAGGTCTTCAATACTCAATGAAAACAATTTCCAAGTCCTTTCTCTGCAAATTTATCAGAATCTTATTTATAACATACACTGACTTTGAGCTTCATTTGCTGGGATAGAACATCTGAGATAGATGATGGGGGCACACAAATGAAGGTTTAAGCTGAGCCAGGGGTGTCAGGGTGGGAGAGGAAGGAATGGGAGGACACGGCTGTCACTCCTCGTGCCCCACGATGGCAGTGCCAGTGTGATGTGCTGGGTCTGGCCACACAGCCACACCTTCACAGAGGTGTGGTTTGGTACCCAAATGGGAAACCCTGAGATGGGGAGGAGCTGGAAACACCATTTGCACCTCCAAAGAGCAAACACCAACACAGATCTGGGTAAATCACCCTGCATTAAGAGTAAGCCTAGCTGAGGATCCTATATCCCCTCCAGTGTTAAATAAATTCCCACAGGTATCCCCTCCACAATGCTTCATATTTTGATGTCTAAAAAATTAAATACTAAATATGAAACACACATCACAGGACCTCTGTTCTACAGGATAATTAAAACTATTTATTTATTCCCACTTCTTCCCCTTGCATTTTCAAAAAGGCAGGAAAAAATCAGAAGCCTCAAGTAAAATTATAGCTGTGTCCAGCTATTCTTCCTCTCTGGGAACTGCCTGAACTGCAAAAAAAAGAAAGCAAATATGGTGGACACTGGGCAGCAGATGAGACTGGACACCTTCCAGAGCACTCCTGATGCAACTCCTGTATCTTTGGGAATAGATCCATCCTTTTTAAAGAATACAGCCCTAAGAAAGAGCTCAGGCACCTGAGCTGCAAACTTTTGACCTGTGTGTCCTCAATTCCCAGTGACCCACAAATTGTCAAATAGACTTTGATTTACAATGCTCTTTCCCCCTCTTTTTTCATAAAAGCTGCCCTAAGAAGAACATTGAAGTGCCAAGTTGCTTAAAACAAATCACCTGCTAACATCTTCATTAAACAATTGCATTTGAATCCTTAATGCCAATTGTAAAGTTTCTGATGGATTTCTGGGATTCTGTTTAAAGCAGGAGTTATTTTGCTTCTTTAATGTTGGTGGGTCCCTGACAGCTTACATCATTACTCCAAAGGATACAAAGGACTTAAAAGTACCTTTCAGGCATTGATTTAAATCAAACAGCAGTGGAGGAAAATGAACTTGTGTGTGAAAGGTTTGAATCTTCTGACATACATTTCCTCACATTTGCAAGTAGGTTGAATACTGCAATTGAATAACTGCATCAAAAGAAATGAAAGACATGAATACTTGCGCTAATTTTTTTTCAGCTTGTATCTCTCAGTGCTGATAATCTAGCAAGGATACATTTTTCAATCACATCTCATTAGTAAGTGAAAGTAATCTTTTATACTTCTTTTAATGGAGATTGGGAAAATGGTAAAGTCAGCATAGGAATTCAGCAGTGCTGAAATTTGCCACCACTACAAGACAAAGTAGGCTTTGTTGTCATTTCAGCATGATTATTTTTCCCATAAGATTCTGACTCACCCCCACAATAATTTTCAACCCAAAAAAAAAGTAAACGGAGAAAAATTGGGCTTTTTAAAGCAAAAGCATAGCTTCTAAAATAAACTTCCCTGAACAAAACATTTCTTGTTTTTCAGATTTCATGTCCTTGATTAAATATTAAAGATGAAACATTGCAGAGCATCAGCATATTTCTTCATTAAACCAAAGGGACATCCTGAAGATATCCTTGTGCTTTATTTCTGCCTGGCTATACCACGGGATCAGCAAAATATGCAACAAATATAACCTTGACCACTGCCTTCCATTCAACAGGGACCTGAGGGTTTACATTGCATTATCCCTGGGGTTATCTATTTTAGTTTTTCTATTTTTATGTGTTTAGACACAAATTATTTACAAACTGCTAGTTTGCAGTGACTAATTTAAAAAAAAAAAAAAAAGAAAAAAGAAAAAAGAAAAAAAGGAAAATAAGCAAAAAGAAGAAAGATCTTTCCAAAAATTCAGTACAATCTTGAGTAAGCAGGAGAGGGGGAACAAACAACCAGAAGGAGCAAGAGAACAGGACAACAGCTGAAGCCAGAGGGTTTCTGTTCAAGAGCAGTTTATGATGGAAGGTACAAAACAGAGATATATCCCAGGCAATTCCTGGATCAGAAGAATATTGATTATCAAGAATATATTCCTGTCCACAAATCAAGCTCAATGTAATATAAAAAGAGTAGGAAAAACACAATTCACTGCTGAGGAAAGCTATGAATCACTGAAGAGTAAAAGGCAGGTAGTTTGACATAAAGACAAACATCTTAAGAGGTTTTTTCCTCTGATGAATTATGAAAAAATGTTTTTTGACTTGAAATGCTGCACTTTCCATTACACCTATGCATGGGTCAAAATATTTAAAAACTGCATTTTACAGAAAATAAAAGTGTGTCGGGGTCATCAACAAACCCACAGGAGAACATTGATCAATGGCTAGAAAATGCAGAGAGACTAAAGTGACACTTCCACCAAATAATTACTTATTTAATTAAATCCAGTCCAGGAAATGAGCACAAGGCATGCTCATAGGAGCCAAGAGCCTGGCAATGGGTGCTCCTGCATGTGGAAAAACAGGCTCTGGTTCAAGGTTTTAGCTGTGGCAAAGCCAAAAAACTACTTGAGCCAGGGTCCTACACATCTTCAACAACTTTATGAATCTCACCAAAACTCCCTGAACCCAGGAAATTGTTAGCCAGTGAAACCTGAAGAAATATTTGTTAAAAAATAAAAAATTCCATTCTTTTCTCTTCCATTTTTCAAATAGTTCATTTAGTTAAAACACATCTTGATAGTTCTTTTCTCTTCAAGGTATGCTCTGACCAGACAAACACAGTGAAGTGCTGCACACAGAGAAAGAAAACTCCAAGCCCAGAAGAGCTTACAGTTAAATCTTTGTATCTGAGAATCCAAGAATGAGACAGAAAACCCCATGAAAAGTCTCTTCTCATTTAGAAGGCTAAATGATTATAACTTTTCTTTTGATAATGTGCATATTTCTTTTTATTAGCATTGAAGATTAAATGAATATAAATTGACAAAAGACAGAATTCTGATTCCAGAAAAGTCTGTTTGTAAAACAACCCTTTAGAAATGAAACTCTTCCTGTACAACTTCTTCTAACAGTAATGGAGCGTGTAGGGCTAACAGCATAACAAGCTAAAAATAAGCTCTCACAGATATTAAAAGTAGATGCCAAGAAGAAGATCTGGACATTTGTTTGAATTCAGATTCTCACTTGGCAATGTTCTGAAGACAAACCTAATTAAAGGTTACAGTTGGCTACATTGCATTACCCAGACATTACAGACTGTAATTGTTCTAGGACCATGTGAGTGTTTAATTTCTGCAAAAAAAAACCCCTCACAGTTAAATTAAACATTTATCTATTTGAGATAGTGAGCTAAACACCCACTCAAAAGAAAAGAAAAAGAAGTCAGAAAAGGTAACTGAATGAATAGCAGCATAACAGTTAGAAAACTTTTGCTAGTTCCACTTCCATTATAATACTCAGCATGAAGCTCACAGCACTACCACATGCAGAAGGATGTTGCATAGAGAAAATTGGTTTATTGTCTGGGAAATACAGGAAATCTCTCTCTCCTCTTTTGTTTCTGAACAATTAATGCAGCGCTGGTTAGGCACAGTCTGGAATTGGGCACCTAACACAATAATGGTCAAAACCGAAATGAAATTAAAGAACCAAGTTCCACCTTCACTGGAGCAGAGGGCTGAGCACTATTGTGGAGTGCCAGACACTTGTTCAATTAGTTCCTACACCCAAGTGCATCTCAGTTAAAATTTTCCACCTCTCAAGATGCAAGCTATTCTTTTTTTTGGGTGAGCTGCTCTCATTCCCTGCTGCAATGAATGCTAAGAGCTCTGTCCAAATGGAGAAGGAAGAAATTGGCCCATGAAACTTGAACCTAGTCCATTGATGCATCTGAAGCCCACCAACCTACTGATTTTCTTGGGCAACCTAACCTTGAAGACACAAAAAAAACTGTGTAAGAAAACTCAAAAGCTCTGGAGTTAGGCCCTAATTTCCTGAGCTGAGCCCCCACGATCTGATTTTAGCACACAGCAACCTCTCTAAAGCCTCCCAGAGGCACTTGAACAGTCAAATTTGGTCAGGACTATACTCTCTGGTGCTGATGCCTCACTTTTTTGTAGCAGCGTGATGGTTGGATTACTCACACTGGGAGTAGGAGGCAGTGGATTTAAATCTCTGAACAGTCTCTGATGGAACCAAATTTGTATTTTCCATGTCCTGGGAGAATGACTAAATCCCTGCCTCCAGCCTGATGACTCTAAGTGAGTTTCCACGCTCCACTCCCTGCAATGTACATATATTTTTACAACAGATCTACACTGGATAAAAAAGAAACATTGTGGGTCACCTGATGTAAATGGTACTATGAATCTTTAAGTGTTTGGTGAAAAGTTGAACTGTTTTAAAAATATATCACTTTCTTGGACTTCAGAGATCTGTGAAGGACCCTGCATTCCAAGTGAAAAGGACCCTGCACTCCAAGTGAAAGCTTTAATTCCTGAGAATAAAAGGGAGAAAAATAGTGCTAGAAGTGGTTTGAGGATATGTGCCAAATTTGATGTGCAATTGGCATGGATCTGGCTCGGTGTTCTTGCACAGCTTGGGTTGCCAGGGAATGTCGCTGTTGAACTGGATTAGTGCCCCCACCATGCCCTGGAGTTTCAGGGATCTCAGCTGCAAAGACCATCCTTAGATTTGCATCTTGGTAGACCCAAATCCAGACAGGTACTCATCGCCTCATTGCTGCTTCCCCAAGGTCAGCCTCAAGTTTCACATTGATCAGCTGCATCCCAGTGGAAAACACGGCCAAAGCCTGGTTTCAACTAACAGCTCGTGCTGAGGCTGCTATTTAATTTCGCTGTCTTAGAACAAAACTTTCAGAGATGTTCTGTTTGCCTAAAGACAAAAGACTTATTTATACTCTGATTTTATATCCTTACCAGATACTTGCATTTCCAGAGGATGGCTATGTTTAGAAATTCATCTATGTAAATAAAGCAACTAACACAGCTCTGGGTCCCTGAATAATACGTTTACAGATAAATCAATGGGTTTGCTCTGTTCCAGCTGGAAATCTTTCACCTGAAGCCATGCAAAGTAGATCCTATCTTACATTTTACATCACCAGCAAAAACTCTCAGCTTGAATTTTGGCAGCATCACATTTGCTATGAGTGACAAAGAGGAAGAGGCAAAAGAATTGCTCTGTTTTCAAGAGGAGGTGGAATCTACAGAATCTGGCTGCAACAATCTATATTTTTCAAGAGTCTCCATGTCTCGTGGGGTCCTTTGCACTTGTGAGAAGGAAGTGAAAGTGTGAAAGAGAAGAAAGCTACTAACAGATGTGCTGCCCCCTTTACCATGAAGTCTGTGACTTCAACATTTTAAGTAATTTTATGTTAAAATACGAAATTCACAGAAAACATTCACAAAAACCCATTAGTAAGGCTGTCAAATTTAAATCTCTGTGCTGAAATGGAGACTTCCAACACAAGTGAAGCATGTAGTAATGCATAGAAAATACAGTATACTAAATACAAAGAACAAGGTTATGATCAAAAACAATATGAACTTAAAAATTCATGGTTACTCATGCTACACCATATGTCTTCCACCACCTAGCCACAACAGGGTGCCCTTTAATTACTCTGCTAATGTGCTCTTTGTGTCTAAGTGCTGGAGGACATATGGTACATTTCAGTTGTAGCCATGAATTTCATGTCTTTAATGCTTTCTGTCAAAATTGAGATGTCCTTTTAAATGTATACATGTGTATACATTTGAATTCAAATGCTGATATTGTCACCTCTTTGAATCGCTATACTGCTCTGCACCTCATGGTGCAATTCATTTATACTCCATTTCAGGAGCAAATGGATAAAAAATTGAAATCTATTATATTTTTATTGCACAGACATATTAAAACCAAACAAAAACACAGCACCACCTACTTAATGACCTGGAAGAGGGAGGGACGGGCAGCTAAATCATCAGTTATATAAAAATGGCTTTTTAGTCTCAAACTTTCTCGCTGAGCTTACACACAGAAATACTAAGTGAATCGACTACACTTCTGCCTTATTCTTTGAGATTTTATCAGAGAGCAGCTTTGCAATTTATTGTCATGTGCTGCTGTCCATTAACAGACAATATTTTTAATATATTTTTTCAATTCAGGTTGAAGAGGAAGAAGGTTTTGTCAGTCTCCTCAATTTTTCTGCTAGTGACAGTTCAGATAGGAGCTGATGAATGAAAATGCCATTCTGATGTGCCTAATGTATTGTAGGCAGCAATCAGATCTTTGGTATAAACAAGGTGCAACACGGACTTCAGAACATGGTATTCCTCATCTTAAAAGGTGTCAGTGTCTAGACAAAGAGGATGACATCCTTTAAAGTGCCTTTGGAAATTAGATAGCGATTCAATGCACCCTGGACTCAGATGGTGGTGATGTGCTTGATGTATGTACAGTCAAGACAATTAAGTTACATTAATCACATTCTGAGTCAATTACAGTTCCAGAGAGATTTGGGATTTGCCCTGTGTAGGAAGAAAGCTCATTTTGTGTTCCAGTTATAATAAAGAATTTCTCAAGCATCTCCTGTGTCATTTAGGGGTTTAAATCAGAGACAGCTCTCGCATCAGCCACTGAATACTACAATGCTTCCTCCAGTCCCCCAAACTGCAACCTGCAAAGGCTTCAAATGCTGCTGCTCAGACTGAGCAGATCAAGGTCAAATACTGTGGTAGAAAACATAGGCTTAAATACCCCATGCCATTTTATGGGTTAGGAAACTTACAGACTGTTCCACTTTACAGCTAATAGCCAGTGAGAAAAACACAAATGTAGCTCTGTGATTGGTTGAGTTTATTCTTTCAGCTTGATGATGCTGCTACTACTTTTAAATTAACCAACATTCTGATGCTTGTCTTTGATCTGTAAACTCACTTCTTACCAGGAGGAAAGTTTGGTACAACCTGGAAGTCCAGCATTTGGCTGTTCTTACTCTGGAAACCATAAATAAATCCCTCATCTAAACCAGTTTCTGAATATGACCAAAACACAATAATCTCAGAACTAATCACAGGAAAATAATTGTAAAACTGAAAGACACAGAGAAGTTCCCCTCTACCAGGATTGCCTAGAAGTGCTGTCCTTTTTTGTTGCCTTTTATTGGCGTAAGAGCTCCATTTGAGACAAGGGAGCAGGAGAACCATGGCACAAGGAGATTAGGTTATTGGGGATTATGTGGACAAATTCCACACATTCCTACATAAAATGAAAACTCTCTGTAGCCATTTATGATTCAGTTTTCTTGAAAGTATGCCAACTGAATTATAGCTGTTTGAGACCAATCTGCCAAAATTCACAGGATAAAGCAAAATGTTTACAAGGTAATGCAACTCAGTGCACAAGATGGCTAACAGCACATACAGCTAAAGATTCACAGCTATTCAGGGGAAAAGAGACAAAGTGCTGTAAACAATTTTCTATGAAATAGCTTTCAAAACACTGCCCAAACCAGATAAAACACTAGAGGCTATAAAAAATTGCCAGAAATTGCAAGTTCATGCTTTCAATAACCCTCCAACTTGGCAGTGTCTTTCTACAATTGCGTTAAAAGAAAATAAATTCTATTTACATGGGCAATGAGCTCGGTTTCCATATTTGCAACTTCCAAAGACAGTCCGAGTGCAAGGCCAACCTGGGAGGTCAAATTAATTACAACTGTCTCTTGTAAAGGTTTGCATATTGGAAAATTGCTGCTAATCTGAATTCATATCCAGCACAATAAAATGACATTTGAAGCAGAAGAACAGAATAAACTATTTCGTGGAGGATTAGTTAATTGCAAACAAAGTATAATAGATTACTCTGAATCAAAGTCTCCTTATGGGAGATCAAGGATTATGCTTATTTTAGCACTGGGACAATGACTCAGATTTCTTCACACAAATTTAAGCAGCAAAAATAAAACTAAAAGGTAAAAATTCAGCCATACTCATTATTTACTATTATTCTGCCTAGAAATAGCCAAAAATAACACATTTTGTCTCAGAAATATGGCATTAATATTTTAAAAAATATTTTATAGTAATGAATATAGTATATGTTTGAGTGCATCCGGAGGAGGGGAATGAGGCTGCTGACGGTCTTGGAACACAAACCCTGTGAGGAACCACTGAGGGAGCTGGGGGTGTTCAGCCTGGAGAAAAGGAGACTCAGGAGTGATCATATCCCTCTCTACAAATTCCTGAAAGGTGGCTGTGCTCAGCTGGGGCTGGGCTCTTTCTCCAGGCAGCACTGACAGAACCAGAGCACACAGCCTCAAGCTGTGCCAAGGGATATATAGGTTGGAAATTAGGAAAAAAATTTTTATGGAAAGAGTGATAAAATACTAGAATAGTCTTGTCAGGGAGGTGGTGGAGTCACCATTCCTGGATGTATTTAAAAAAAGCCTGGATGTGGGACTGGGTGCCAGGGTTTAGTTGAGGTGCTTGGCCTGGGTTGGACTCAATGATCTTGAGGGTCTCTTCCAACCCAGTGATTCCGTGAAAGTATTAAACAGAACTATATAGCACTGATAAAATTAGAGAAAGTTTTAAATCCAGCAGGATTTTCCATTAACATTTGACAAACACCTTTTTCTTAAAAAATATGCTTCTGTGGTTCAGGCTTGACTTTATATCTATGACTGCATTGAAATAAACTGAGAGAAGACCTGAGGGATGCCATATGTGTAGACAGAACAAAAAGCGAAATGATATTTAGATAGGAGGATGGCTTCAACTATCAGTGTCAGAAGTTTAGATGGCCTATTACAGTGAAGAAATAAATAAAAGTCCCTTTGTTCTTTTAGGCTGGGGGTTCTGGGGGCCTTTTTATTTTTTAGTTTTCATAAACTGCTAAACATGAGAAGATTTTTTTTCTCTCTTTTGTCCAGAAAAATAAAAAAGTTCCCTTGTGGTTGATTTTCATCCAGTTTCTTCATGAAAGAACTATCAAAGAAAGTTACAGTATATATTACTTTTCATTTCAGAAGGATTTCAGCAATCCCTAAACCTCCAATAGAATCTTCTTGACAACCTAATCTCTTTGTAGTAGTAGCTAAATTAAACCAAACTGTCATCAGTGAAAGCTCTCAGGAGTCACTCAAGGATATTCAGTACATATGATCTATAAGGGTACAGTAACCCATCTTTAAAAAAAACTGTTTAGGGTAAAAATTGTTATTAAAGACCAAAGTCTTCACAGGGCATTTGTATTTAACAATTATTTTTGTCTATTCTCATCTTCCAAATGACCTCAATCTTTTTTATTTGAAGTTTATCTGAAGTTTAGCTTCAAAAATTATGTCTTCATTGGCCAAAAAATAAAAACAACCTCAAACCACAAAATAATATAAACTTCTAGAAAAATAAATTGTTGTTGTTGAGTTTAACATAAAAACAAATACAAAATACCACAGATTGTATTTCCATATAATTAGTGTAATGCCCAGACACTTATATCTTTTCAGGTATTTTTATGAGGACAAGAAAAACACATTGCACAAATGATGCATGAATGCCACATTTGAGTAAGGGATGAAGGCATCCAAAACTGCTTGACACAATGCCACCATTATGAAGGAAGAAACTGATTTTTATTCCTACAAATTGAAACAGAGGAAGAAAACAGGTGTGAAAGAAATTGTACTTGAGCTGCCAATCACACTTAACAAGTTTTTATACCTGGCTGGACCCTGAAATGCTCAATGATGGGAGCAGGATACAGATCTGGTCAAGACAGAATATCTGACCACAAAATCCACACACTCCACAATCTGCCATCCCATAATTCAGATTCTGCCACTTTAATTTATTTAAAAGAATTTGTGAAACGTGCTGCTAAACATAGGAAAAAAACAAAAAAGGCCTAAATTCCAAATTTCACCAGCATTTTTCATTCCATGAAAGAAAGTGGGGCTGTTTTAAAATATCAGGAACATTTGTCTTGGTGAAGTGTATCTATGGTATTTTCCTTGCTCTGAGTAGAGAATTGGATATACACCATGATAAACTTTACTACTAAACGTGATAAAGATTAACTTCCATACTGAGAATCCCTAAAACCACTGATATCAATTATACAGCCTGGAAAATGTCAAAGCTCCAAACTACTATCGTGATTTTCACTCCAAGTTGTCCAAGGCCAGAAGGATAAATCCATTATAGAGCACCTACAGACTTTTGAATACTGATTTTGCTGCAGGTAGTGCAGCTTTGCAATTGAAAATCAAACTCCTTGCTACTGGCTGTACATGTAGATTTAAAGTAAGAGTTTAGAAACCCAAGTTTGGAGACAAGTTATCTATATTCTTAATTAAGGAATGGTTAAGAAGATGACACAGACCCAGGAGCCCCTGGGACACATTGCTATGGAAAACAAAGAGAGGAAAAATGCTATTGTGAGCAAAAGTAGATCTCACTGCTTTATGCTTCTGGTTTTCTTCAGTTTGGGGATTTTTTTTTTTAATTAACACATGAGGAGATGATAAATAAAATCTCTCAGACATTTTTTTATGAAACATAAAACTAATTTGCATGCTGTCTTGCTTTGAGGTTGCAGCACTAGGTACCATTTTCAGAGGCAGGGACACACTTGTCACCATGATGACTACAACTGAGTTCTCGTTATCTCTGTAACACAACAGAATATGTTCAAGATGCGGGAACAAAACAGGGAGAGTTAAAACATTTTGTTTTCCCATTTGTAGGAAAATTGCAGGAAAATCTGTAGGAAAATAATTCAAAAAATGGGAGGAAGGAATATGTACAATCCACTTTGCAACTCCTGCCACAGCCTGAGGACTCAGGTGAGTCCAGCACCCTGAACCTCCAGCTTTACTCAGCTGAGTGGGTGGCAGCTATTTAATGAAACAGCATTTTAAGAGCACCAAGTGAAAGCTGCATCCTGCGTGTTATTAGTGCATTGTGTCCTCCATGAGAGTGATGGCAAGCAGGAGCTGTTAAATGGTATCAGTCAAATATAACGATTTGTTAGTGATGCTGTCACCTGCGTGCGAGCGTTGGCTGCTCTCGCCGTGCTCTGCTATTCACAGCCAGGGAACACTCAGCCCCTGTCTGTCAGCCCCAGGTTATCTCTGAACTTTTGTCACCTGAAGGCATATTTAGACATGGCAACACGCAAACCACCTTTTTCTCACTCATCAACACCTTGTATTACAGTGTCAGAGAGAGGATATTGCACAAAGGACCCTGACTAGCCAAATTGGTTGGTGAGATGTCAAAGCCATTTTGTGGCAATCAAATGAACATATTTATTCACAGATGAAATAACTGAACATAGATTTACCATAGTTTTGATTTAGTCCTCGTCTTTCCTGCAGGAACAAACAAAAGCTTTCATCTTGGACAGCAATGCAGATGGCAAAAGCAAAAGAACATTACAGAAAAAGATCTGTCTTAAAATTCAGACTTTATATAACAAATTACTTGAAAGGGCAAACAGAATGCTGTCATATTTCTTTCCATCTCAGAAGGAGCCCCACAACAGAACTTCTATTTTAAATAAAAAGAAATACTGTAAAAAGTTAAATAATTAAGAAAAATCTTCAAGCCCTAGTAATTGGAAGGGTCCCAAAATTCCTTTGTGTTTCATGCTGAGATGCACGGAGAGTTGTTCCTATTTAATTGAAAATGTATTAACATTACAATTTCAAAGGATCAAAAATAAAAGGAGTTCCCTGAAAATTTAAACCAGGCTTCCAGTGTTTCCTGTTGTGCAGAAGAAAGATCTATTTTTAATGGTATAAACTGTAGAAAAGGACCTAAAGAGGCCAATTTCTTCATTCTTCAGGGAAACTGGTGGGAAGTAAAATGGTGTATAATTAGTTTTGGTGGGTTTTCTTTTCAAATATATTTAAAACTTTGTGAAGGTTAATGCTCCCACACATCTGCATTCAAGCACAAACTTTATCTGAAGGGTGTTTTCAATAATTTTAGATCCCACTAATTTAAATTTACAAATACTAAAGACTACTTTGAAACCCTTAAAAAGGTTTACACTTTCTTTTTCATGTTTTAAAATTCTCACTTATTATAATATCGCATATTCTTTTAATGTTAATTATTTTTCCTTCTTGATATATTATGGATATCTTTGTAGCCTCAAGAAAAGACCTTGATTATATTTGTAAAAATATATATATGAACTAACAGTTAGGAAATAAAGGAAATTAACACACTCATAGAATGATAGAATTGTTAAGGTTGGAAAAGGCTTTTAAAATCATCATGACCAACAGTCACCACGTTCACCATTAAATCTTGTCCTCAAGTTCCATATCCATACAATTTTTTAACACTTCCAGGTATTGCAACTCCACCATTTTTTCTGGGTAACCTGTTCTGATGCTTGGCAGCCCTTCCTGAGATTTTTTTCTTTTTTTTGTAATGTCTAACCCACACTTCCCTTGGTGCAACTTGAGGCCATTTCCTCTCATCTTCTTGACTGGGAGAAGAGACTGGCCCTCACCTCACTACAGCCTCCTTTGGTGATGAGGTCCCTCAGCCTCTTTTCCTCCAGGATAAGCATCCCCAGCTGCTCCTCACAGGTCTTGTGCCCCAGACCCTTCCCCAGACACTTCCCCAGCTTTGCTGCCCTATGATCCTATTTCTGAATATTCATCTTCCCAGGTGGATATTTGTGACTAAAGCAAAAGCAAGCACAACCAATTTAAAGGAATTGTCAGCAGGAATCGTACTCAAACACCCTGGTATTATATTTTATATGAATTTTTTTAAAGCTGCTTTCTTACAACTTGTGATGCCTTGTAAAAACTGTAATTTCATAACAAGTAGTCACTCACTGGTCATGCCATTTTATGGGAGAGTGCAATCAATGGCACAACAGTAATTGGGAAACATCATGCTTATCAAAGTGTACTTTTACTTTGGTCTCCAATTATCCCAAACTTTGAAAGGTCTGATGCATAAGGCAGTCAGAACGCCTTAGATCAATACTGGTGGAGTGAGCAACTGACAGTTCTTGGCACCATAAATTAAATGATTACATCAATCATTTTTCCTTTTTTATTTAAACAATGTTAAGGCAACAAAACACTGCCACAGGATCAATGTCTCCTGCTTGGAAAATAAATTCTTCAACACTTATGCAGCAGCAGGAGATTGCTATTGTACAACAACAGTCTATACCACTTTCTTAATTACAGCAACAATCATTAGTGTTTGTGCTGGGTTTGGTTGGGATAGAGTTAATTTCATTCCTAGTAGCTGCTATAGTGCTGTGGTTTGGATTTAGGATGAGAACAATAATGCAAACACTGATGTTTCAGTTGTTGTTGAGCAGTATTTACACTTTAAAGCTTCTCTGCTTTTTGCATTTTATTTTTGGTACATCAATGATATCATTATTATTTAAATTATCAAACTGTTCTTACCTCAACCCACAAGTTTTCTTACTTCATCTTTCCAATTCTCTTCCCCATCCCACTGGGGAATATGAACAAGCAGCTGGGTGGTTCTTAGTTGTTGGGGCTAAACCTTGACACTTATGAGGAAGAAATATTGAGTTTCTCTTAAAACATACTTCCTTGCAGGGCATACTTTTACTGCTTCAGAAGGGGCAGGAGCTGGTTTTGTTTAAGGTTTTGTTTTAACAAAACATAAAATGACCCAAAAATAGGAAAGGAAAACCACCCAGGATGCCTGACCAGGGCTCAAACCCCTGCATTGGAGCTGGTCAGCAAGCAGCAAGGGTGAGGTCAAACTAATTTGCTGCACAGAGGCATCCATGTCCCCTTCGGTGGCTCCTCACAGGTGACATGCACACGAGCAGCAGGAGCTGCTGGCTGTGGTTCCCTCTACAACCTACACATGAACCCTCCCCATGTACCCATGTTCTTCTCAGAGCTGTGCCAGCACTCTTGGCTCAGCACCTACAGAAGGCATATGGTGCACCTTGAGTGTGTGCTGACACCTGGAGAACGTGCTCTCACACCTGTGTGACCCATCCACACACACTCCTCCAGTGCCCTCCCACAGCTACTTCAGCCACATGGCCAGCCCTAGGAGCTGCTGGTTTTCCGAATCATTCCTTGTTCAGAAGTCACCCCTGCAAATGGAGATGCAGCTGGTCAGGATTTCATCTTTTGCCAAGATATAGGTAGTCCTGGTTTTAGCCACTGCTTGCTGTGAGCAAACTGCAAATGGTGATGCTGGAGCCCAATATAGTTTCAAGTATCCAACTCTATGTGTGCCAATTTTTATTTCAGGCATGAATTTGTGTCCTGAAAATGCAGATCATCAGTGATGTTGACTGCTCACACACTTCCATCAGCACAGCAATGATAATTCACTTGTTAATACCATAATACCAAAATCATGTGCAATAAATCTGGGACACATCAGGTTCCAGTTAACTCCTTTTAGAGACTGAGATGTTCTCCATCACCTACAGCCAGTGCTAATTCTTTGTGTTAAGCAGAAGATATGCTCCTTTTCCAGTTCATAGACCACCTCAAGCCATGCCCAGGGAAACCCATCCCTCTGTATTGAGCCAGGCTTTGTAAGGCACAGCCTTGTGGTGGTTGTTCCCTGCACTGGCTTTCTGCTTTGCTAAACCAGGGGACACTTCACTGCTGTTCCCTGAGCCTGGGAGGGGGATAACAGAGTTTCAAAATATTTCATCTTTTCCTCTTATATCTTTATCTAAATATATTCTTCATGTAACCTACAACAGAAAATTAGAATCCAGGACTTCTTAATTTATCTTAATTTTTTCATATACAAGCACCATATGCACCATATAAACCATATAGAAATCACAGATCTCTGGCCCTTATTATATGTGAAAATTTGCAGGGATATTTGAGAATAATGTCCAAGTACCTCTGCATTTCTCTATGAGTTTATGAGTAGTTAAACTTGGTAAAAACACTATGCTGGCTTGCCAAGCATACCATTCAAACAAAATTTCCAAGAACATGTTAAAGTAGGTATTTATCTCTCTAATCAATAAAAGTGGAATCATAAGTTCTTTGTGCTTTTTGTGAAATAACTGGTAGCTTCTATTCAGACAGATTATGCCAATTTGGATGTGATACTCCACAAAAAGGGTTCGCATTACATTTCAAGAATTAGATTACTGGAGTAAGAGAAACAAAATATTTTGATCACGTCTCATCCAGCAAGAATATCTGATCTCTTCCCAAAAAAGCAACAACTCAAAGCTTCAGCAGAATCACATTACTCTGCTCGGGGATATTGGAGAGGCAGCTTCCATTACAAGTGTCTGCACTGCCTAATTAGCCAGTGGGCTTTGGGGCACAGTTGCCTCAGAATACCCACTTTTGTCTTTGGCACTGGGAAATGAAGCTTTGTAAGAGAACACTGGGCCCTTGGGAATGAGCATGCAATTTGCAGAATGCAGCTGAGACCTCCTGCTTGCTCGGTAATGGAGCAGGCAGGCAGAGCAGGGCTGAATCTGGGAGAAGTTTCTTAGAGGGTGACAAAGCAGAGAGAGAGGCTCCTCTCCACTCTTCCCCGAGTTGAGAAAGATGTCTAAGGAATGCAGACTTCATTATTCCTTCTGAGAAGGAGCTGGTGGATGACAAGTGCGACAGATGTGATGGGGAACATCGGATGTGACCCGGGCTGTGCTGCCCTGCTCTCAACAACAATGCAGTCAGAGGAGACTTTCACTCTGAGCCTTTGCTAATACTTCATAATAAAAAGAAATTCCATGCTGAAAAAAAGGAATCAAAAGCTCAGCCTTAACCTTGAGGTGGTTTCATCATCTGAAGCAGCTGACATATTGCCTCACTGGATCACACACACACACACTCACATCCCCAAAAAAAGATAAGGCAACAGTAATAGATGTCCTGAAGCAAGAGTTTCAGTTTATAATGACTCATGTAGCAACTGCATTCTCAGAAATTAAGTATAGTGTAAATGATATGACTGCTTTGCCAGAGTGGGGTGTAAGCTCAGATGAAACATCCAAGAGAATAATCCTATTATGGTCTGGCAGCTGGGTAACTGTGAGAAAAGAAACAAGTTGTTTATACATCTGAGTCATCATCAACTGAACTGAATTATTTCAATGTGAGGGCTCTGAGACCTTTCATTAATGAACATGTGGGAAAAACATGCCTAATGTTAGTCCATAAAGACAGGTGGGGCAAAAAATTGGCTGCAGAAAAAAAACAAATTATATGTAATAATATTAAATAACAAGGAGGAAGATTTTGGTATTAAATACAGATCTGGAGGAAAAAAATGTTCCAAAGAAAGTAAAAAGTTTCTTCAGGCAGTGCATCTATCCCCCTGTCTAGTTCATCTTCATATATTGAAAGCATGAAAGGTTGCAAGTGAGAACTACCATAATGAGATATTTTACTGGACACATTTACCCATTAGAAAAAAAACCATAATCTTTGCCACCAATAAGAGTTCTGATCGTTCCATTAAAGCCAGACAATTTTTGGCCAGGCTGTTTTGTCATCAGTCCAGTCTGTTCTCACCGGTATCTGAAATTTTTATCATGCTTAAATGCTAGAGGTTGGAATGTCCCAAATCATTAATTTTGGGCAGCTGTTAAAGAAGTGCAAGCCCAGGCCAGGCACTTGCTCTTTGCCCATGTGGGTGTTTGGGTACATTGAGCCTCCATAACAAAAGACACAACCCATTCAATCCAACTTTGAAAAACTGAACACACAAACACCTATATCACATTGAAATTGATAAAGTTAACCATATTCCTACAGGTTTTGCTGAACAGGTGCTTCAAGGAAATATTCTGAAAAGTACAATTTATTCATAGTTGTGGCTATAAAATTAGGAGATGTCAACACTTATGTCACACTTCCAAGTTATTGACTTTTACCTTTCCTAGCAATAGGAAAGCATTTGGAGTAGGTGCCAAATTGGGCCAGCACCAAAGATAATCAGCTAAAAAGCAAAATATATTTGGCACCAGATACCAACAAGGCTCACCACCACTACTCTTAATGAATAACACTGTTTGTTTCTTTGTGCAGGCAGCTGTCATTTTGAAGCAGATAAGACAAACCTTGCTTTGCATGTTCTTCTGGAGATTACAGAACACTACTCAATTCAACTGCTGCAGACAAAATTTTGGGGATGCCATTACCCTGCTGGCAATGCACAGTTCTGCTCTGTCAGAGGGCCCAGGCACACTGTGACATGGAGGCACTAAGGACGCAAAACACCCCCAAGATCATCAAGTCCAGCCTTCGAGAAATCACCCCTGTGCCCACTAAACCATATTGCTCATTTTTGAACATTTCAGTGACTCCACCACTTCCTTGGGGAGCCTGTTCCATCTTTCCCTCACAACTGATTTGAGCTCTTCAGCCCTGCCACAACTAAATTAGAGTGTGAGAAAAGGGTCAATCACAGGAAATGGTCAGAAGGACATAAGACATGAAAAAAAAAGTACAGAAGGATGCAGTAATAGGTACCTCCCCAGAGCGGACAGATTTGCTCATGATCAGGGTTTCTCCCAGCTGATCTACTTCACCTTGTGGCAGCCAACATTTCTGGGCTGTGTAATTCATTTCTCACACAGAGACACATTATTCTTCAATAAAAAAATTTTTAAAAAAATCCAAGCTCTATACATTTGTGTCTCAGCTTCATCACTCACATTCCAACTCGCCTTCCCTCTGTGATAAACAACAAATCTCTGTGCATTTACAGACTAGTAGCTGGTAGCTATGAATTTTAGAAGTCTACCTTGCTGTCTTTTAAGGTGTTTGGTCCTTAATAGGAGACAACTACCAGAGGGGAATATTTTGTGGCGAAATTGGTGCACATACATCATTTGGTCAACATTCTGGCATAATGAGCTCTGTGTTGTTTCACTCCATGCAGGTATCATCACACAAAGGTGATAACACCACAGTTAATTTTTCATCTTGTTTCCAACAATCCCATTAACCCAACGTTTTTATTAATCAGCCTATTCCATACTGATGCTGAAGCTATTAAATGCACACATTTCAGTCTTGGAGGAAAGCTGTAGTAATCATACTATGCTTGAGCATGTTTTGAGACAAGTGACACTGGGCCAGCAGTTTTAATTGCCTTGAGTTGGTGAGAATCAGATATAGCCAAACACTGTCACACTGTAAATGGAAGTGTAATGGGTATCTGAGATAAACAGAAGCACAAACAACTCAGCTGCAAATGAGCAAAATCTGTTCACAAGGCAGTCTTATGAAATAATTGAGCACTTCTGTGCATTATGTTTTTGCTTGGACTATTACCAGTCAGGTGCATCAGCCATTATTGCAAATTATAAACCTGATTTCTCATGTACTGTGGAAAAATTTGCCCTGAAAACAAAAGGCCATCTAAACCAGATTCCAGCTCTTGTTCTCAGATTGCTCCAGCTTGTTCTAGAACTCTCTCCCTGCATTTCACCCCTGCTTCCAGCCCTTGGCTTTGACAAGAGTTCAATGTTTGTTAATAATGAGACTCCTTATCCATAATGCGGACCACGGTGAGGAATTTTGGGCTCTGCACAACCACTCCAGTGTCCCTGCTGCTGCAGTGTTCCAGAGCTGGCCTGCCTCCATAGGGACCATGGCTTCCCTCTCCAAGGATTTTCCCATAAAGTCGTGGCTCTTGCTGATCACTCCTGACCAATAATTTCCAGCACTCCAAGGTTCTTACTTCCCATTCTTACAGGAATTGGAAAATATTCATTTCTGCCAGTTGATGTGCCAACAAACATCCCAAGTGTGGGTCATTGACTCAAACACTGTCCCCCTTTCCTGTAACCACACTGCTCTGAAACAGCTGTGGCTCCCAGCCACCCTCCCCTCTAAACACTAATTAAGACCAATAAAATCAAAAATCTCAAAGTTAACCCCTTCACTGATTCAATCCTACATAAATGTAAACTTGAAAAATACATAGTAGCTCTTTAGCAAATTTAAACATCTGTATTGTCAGGATAACACTCCCATGGCAGCAGTAAGTTTGGCCTGTGATTTATGCCAGTAAAGCATAGATTCATATTCTCAAAATAAGAAATTTCACTGTGAAGAAGATTGTTCATTTGTTACAAAATTATCTTCATAATATAATAATTTAATATTTCCCTACTGGCAACAGATCCAAATATTCAGGTTATTCTTAGAACCAACATTTTTAAAGTAATTTTTTTTATTATAGCTATTTATGTGGCTGCCACAGCATAGCATTAGACTATCTGGTCCCTCAAGAACTAATTCTAAAACATATTTTTGGCACAGCAGGCTATGTTCTATGGATTGGAAATTTAGGAAGATACTGAAGATTAACCAAGGAATGAGCACAAGACCTGGCAATCATACTTTCCACCCCAGTTCAAGCCCAGAATCTGTTATTTAGATGCCTAAAAAACCCAAAAAACCAACCCACACTCCATTGGGCACCACCCTCATAGGATGCTCTCACAAACCAAGCAGGCCACTGCTCAAATGTCTGGTGTGGGTGAGCTATCTAAAGCTGCAGCACAGCATATGAGTACCACACACTATCATATGCTTGGAAGTGCACAACATCTGCTCAAAAATGAGACATTACTCCCCTACCAGGAGGTGTGTTCAGCCAGAAAGGAACCCCCATCACACAGCCTGACACACACATGCCACCTTGATGCAGGAGGCATTCATAAGATGCCCACATCCAGAGGAGATGCTGACATTTCAGTCCCAAGAGATAACCTGCAGACACTTGGGGAATCTCCAAGCAACCCCTTGGATAGGAGGAGAAGAGAGCAAGACAGCCAGGTCAATTAAAGAAGGTCAGCAGCCCTGATTTAAGCTGCATTTAATAAAAATGCATTGCATTAAAGACCTGATAAGCTGAGAAAATGAATAGAACGTAGCTGCAATTCATTAGTTATTTATCATTTTTATCATTCCTCTCATTTTAAATGAATAAGTTATTATACAGTTTGAACAAAACTGCTTAAGAAAACCATACATCAACTGCAGAGCCTAAGATGGCCACATGCTCAGCTAAAATTATAGCATCAATACATTAAATAATCATTCTTCTCTAGATGTATATATATCTACAGCTTTTTTAGCTTTGATATTTTGGATGAAATGTTCAACCACTACTTGTAACTACAGGATACGATCAAGAGGTGGCAGCAGAATTGCCAAGAATTCCTCTCTAGGCATACTTTTTGTGTACTTCATTCTAGAAGCAGACCATCTCCTTGACATCCCCCATAGAGGAGCAGTTCTCAACTCTCATTATAAACTTGGATTTTTAATCACTTCTTCTTACAAGTTTCGTGCATGGAAGAACACATGTTCATATATATACTGCACTATATTGCCAAGTAGGCAACGTAAGAAATGTTCTTAAACTTGACTGTGTTTATACTTTCAGTTTTTCTGGGATCAGCTGACTGTGCAGTCACTACTACCAGCTAATTTAAACAACTTAAACTGACAGAACATGTTACAGCAATTCCATGTTGCACCGTGACACGTGTACAAGCGTTAGCATCACAGCCAGAGTGTTACAGCTGAAACATAAAAAGGAGTACAGGAATCAATCACTAATTTTCAGGATGTTCTTGTTTGTGACTACAGATACATAATTCTAGGACAACGATTCTGTTCCAGTCAACAGAACTTCAGCATTTAAAGACAAATTTTTTGTCTTTTAAAGGCAAATTTTAATGCACAAATGTGTGAATCAACACAAGATTGCATGAGGTGCTTTACCTCCTACTGTCATTCTCTGCATGTGACCAACAATAGAAATTGGAAAAATTCCAGCAGCTGTGTTTAAGTGTCTGCATTTTGCACAGATGCCCAGTAACATTCTGGTCAGCACTTGTACCATACATAGCACATGGAAAATCATGGACAAGCACAATGGGTAGAAAAACAAAGGGCATGTCAAAATAGCAGCTAGTCTGCAAAATTAAATAGATTAATTTTTAAATCTTGACCTATACCCTTCCTGCATATGCAAAATAATGAATTTTTCATTGCATAGCGAAATCTTCATTGCCTGTGCTTCCCAAGGAATTCAAGCAACACTGAGGAAACAAAAGGCAGGCCACAGTTATTGATGTGCAGCTACTCTATACTTTGCTTTCTCTTCAGTGCTCAATACATGGCCTCCTGACTAACTGCACACTCTGCAGAAGGGGCAATCAGAAAATCAGTGCATGGGCTCATCACAGGCACTCATTTGGGCTGTATTCCCAAGTTCCCATATTTTTCCAGAGCAGCTACACTGCATTCTGTGAGGAGAAGCAGAATTAAGACAGGAGCTGTTCCTCCTGACTGGAGAAGTGCAACTTCCCCACCTTGGGCTACATGGGCAAAGCTGGGGGTTCTCTGAACCCAGAGCTCCAGAGCAGGTGGAACCACAGCTCCCAGTTAATCCTTTGATAGAACCATTATTCCCAGTTGGTCCCTTGTCACACCCACCAAGAGTGGCAGAGGACAAACCCCTCAGGGGTAGGGGACAAGCAAGATAGAGGCACTGTCTGGGACATGTAGAAAATGCAGAACCACCAGTTTTTTGGAAGTAAAATAAATAATGATTCTTTCTGTCAAGATGTCAAAACACAAATCCTTATGCATTCTGTGGGGAATTTACTCCAAAAAAACTGAAGTTCTAGCATACTCATAGATCACTTACATTTGTTAATGCTGTTCAAATGAAAGCCTTGTTTTAAGGGAAAAATAATTGTACTTATGTTGACGTTTTTCATAGTTAAAACCAGTGGCACTGCTGGAAGATATATAAAATATAAAGCACATTGCACAACTCCTTTTTCAGTTAATTATACTGTAATTTGATGCATCATTCTGGGGTTATTTCCCCCCTCTTACTGAGCCTTCAGCCAACTCTGAAAATGCTTCTGTAGAGTAAATTGAAACCAATATTGGAAGCTGTTTCACACTTAGGAATTAGGTCCTTTATGATGAAATTATACACCTCATGATAAAACCTGATATCACACTGATGCCGCTGGAACAGAACTCCTTAAGTTGCTGAACAGACACATCAATCCCTTCAATTTTAGAACAACAGTTTTGTAACTCATTTATGACCTTATATATCTGGAGTAGGAAAAAAAAAAAAACATCACAAACTACAGCGTAGCAAACTATGAAAGAAAACACCAATATTTTGTGGTTTAAAACTGAAGTACAAAAGTAGTTAAAATGACAGCGCAGCTTACATATCCCACTCTCTTGCTAATAATTTTGCTGTTGTAGCCAGCCATAGCAAAAGCACCTGAGCTCCTGGGGATCACTGGCATGAGTGCAGAAACAAAACCCTCACACGCTGCACAAATCCCCATCACCTGGGGCTTTTACCACTGGCAGCCTTGGCATTCCTCACCACCCCACTGCTCCTGCCATCCTTCGCACGCAGTTATCGCTGTAGGACCCGCCGTCATTTAGATGGAGAACATGAATTTGCATCAGAACAGAAAAAGGCCATTTGGCCCCAAATCCACACTTTCTGAGTACCTATCTCAACATGGAGACTGACACAAAAAAAACACAACCCTCCTTTTTGAACTGGATCCCAAGCTAAACCAGTAAGACAAAATAACAAACCACATGCCATAGGGAAGCCAGGTAAGAGGGGAAATGGGGCCTCTCCCTCTCAAAGACTGCTGACTTTCAGGCAGACAAAACTATCCATAAAACAATTCAATTAAAATGATTCAGCAGGCCAACTGCAGCTCTCCTTACCAACAGACTACTGTAATGCCACTGAAATTAAGATAATTATTCTGCATTATTATTTTGCATGAGTGCCAGGGGCAGGAGGATTTGCCTGGTAAATGACTTACAAGTCTTTAAATCACCATACAATAGAAATAGCTCCCTAAAAATTACTCATTCAGTGGTTAAGTTCTATATATTAATGTATATCTTGTGCCTTTATCTATATTCAACATAAACTCATTTGTAGAAGAAGAAAAACAGCAATGAATTGTGGAGGGCCTGGTAAGGATTGATAGAAAATAACAAATTCAGACGACTCCCCTTATCTTAATAGCAGAATTAGAATGTACAGATCAGGGAGAAGAAGTCCATTCAAATAGGAAAAACACAAAAGCCAGAAGTGAAATGACAATCCTAAACCAGTTGTTTCAGTGTCTGCAGCGAAGGGTGATGGGCCAGACAAATCTGATTCACAGCAAGGAGCAGGACTTAGTTGTACAGTAGCAGATAAGAGTGGAGATGAGGGATGGCAAGCTTTCGTAGAGTTGTGGTGACTAAGAAAAAATATGTACCAGGGACTGGACAGATAAAATATAGCTGGCGATATAAACCAGAACAGTATGTCAGTATTTCCACTGGTAAACTCAAATATTATACAGCCTCCACATCTGCATTGCAGCCTGGAAAGAATTTATCAGTATTTATGTTAATCAAATATTTTAAAGCCAATATATTAAAAATTATTATATATTAAAAATAACGAGTCGCTATTCTCTCATTCTTTGTTTATGCTGTAACACAACAGCTGTGATAACATATTTTCAGTTATCTAATGCATCCACAAACCACAGTCTCTAAGAACACAACAAATTAAAAATGAAAATAAATAAATAACTGCATTACATTAACAAATTAGAGAAGCCACTCTCAATAGAAGAGAAACCTCTGAAGTGATGAACCACTGATAAAGTGTCCAATCCAAACCTTGTGCAGTGCACAGACCTTGGCAGGTCACCAAAAGGTGAGAGGTGTACAGGTTTTACCAAAAATACTCATCCTTCTCGGGCTCCTACATCTGGTGCTCTCTGCAGGTAGCCCAAACTCCATCCCAGCCACTGCACCTGGAATTCTATCTTGGCTGGCTCCAGCTGCCAGGGAGGGTAAGCCAAATGGAAACACAAGATCCAGAGGCTGAAGTGGAGTTTGCTCATCTGAATAGAGCAGCGAGGTAGCCCCTGCACTGATGCCCATATTTTCAAAGATACAGGAAGGAAGCCTTGGTTTCTGGCACACCAATATCCTAAAACATCCATGCCATTCTCACCCTGTGCCCAGGCAGCACCTGAATCACCCCTCCTCACACTGTCCCTTCAAGTCACATTGACTTTAAGAAAGACAAAATTTCAGTAAACCTAAAATCAGCAAACTGTGAGCCTGATCCTACACAGCCAACAAGGAAAAGAACACACCAATAGCGTCTCTGAAATTTCACATACAGACTGAAACACATCTACCCTCCAGCAGGAAGCTGGTCCTGCTGCTCCCTGCACATGCTGCAGATCCAAGTAACTCTGCAAAGGTAATCTTGAACAGACCCCATTACAGTAAACCCCAGCAAGAGGTGAAAATCTATAATTAATGATCACTGTCAATTTAGCATCTCCCATGAGCGATTCCAGAAAGCTGAAGTCTTGACATTTTGAGAGTTATCATAATCAATTTAATTAGTTGAAAAATGGTTATTCTCAGTATAATGGCCACTCCAACTGTTCCTAAAGTCCCAAGGACACCAGGATTTAAGAGCATTCAGAAGGACTTACCTGTTGAGAGATTGATGCACTCCATGAAGTGGAGGATATGACAGATAAGGTGCAGGGAATAAAAGGCTATCAGAAGGATTACAAACAGACACACAATCCTAATGGTTCACAATAATTAAGCAGCCTGAAACAGTTATCCCAGCCACTACTCTACATGTGTGATTGATGCAGTCGTTTCCAGATTTTAAAATTACACTGTAAATGATTATGCCACAGCAATTCCAGAAAAGGCCTGGTCTTCTTTTCCCATTAAATTAAGATTCAAAGAGAATATACTGGAGAGAAAGCCACCCCACAACTCAATCAGTTCTTTAAATAGATAACACAGGACACAGGAATTATTCGGGGTTTTAATGAGATTTAGTGCAAAAGCAACAACAAAAATCCTGAGGCAAAACCTCCCCAATTAGGAGACTTTTTATCTCGTTTTATGTTTAGCTTAGAAACCTTAGCATCCCTGCAATCTACAAGCAAAAAAATTCTTTACATAGCAGGTTTCAAAGATTGCCTAACAATCAATATTTGGGAAGAGCTACATGAGAAATTTCCCCTGTGATTTGGCAATGACTCCGATTCCCCAAGGTCTGTGTTACTGACATTGCTGCAAATGTAATGCAAGCAATGAAAAATGGAAGCTGCACATACTGTGCTTTCCCTGTTGCCTTTACTCAAGTCATAACTCACTCTTGCATATACTGTAATTTAACCTGTGGAGATCCCAGAGGGGGCTGTACAAACACCGTGTGGAAACTTAACCCCATCATTAAAACAGTATCACAGATTTTGCTGATTATTGAGTGTTTTCCAGTAGATCACTCAGCTGAACTTTCTTGCATTAAGCAGAGCTTCGTCCAATTCATAAATTAATTTTTCCTATTAGGCAAATCCCCATATTACTTTGGCACCTAAAATCAGCCAGGAGCTGAGAAATTAAAGCCATGTATGTCAAATAGCATGTCCCTTAAGGTGTCATAAGTCACTACATAAAAATCAAGATACACCACTACTGGTTTTAAATTTGGAGCTGGGCATCTGCTAAAGTTACCCTTGGAGGAAAAGCTCGATCTTTGGGCAAAGACTGTGCTCTGTCTCACAAACACCCAGCTGAAGTCTGGCACCCCTTCAGACCTGATACCCACCACTCAAATTGTCAGCAGGTATTAGCTGTCACGTTCCATTAGCCCCTCATCATGCTATCTTGCATCATGCCAGCATATAATGTGATTTAATGGGACATGACGTGACATATGTGAGGTGACGTGATGTGATGTGACAGCTACCGTTTAAAGGGGAACACACCTATTTTTGAATTAGATGTCCATTATCAATTAAAGCTGCTCTGGTGATGGTCAGAAATTTATATGTCAAGCCCAAGGAAACTAACCAGCATGTGTTGCCTGCGCTACTGAACTGATGAGCTGGGAATCCGCCAGCCACCCAAATTATCCTTGGGTAATTTGACAGATCTGTAATATAAGC
Source organism: Zonotrichia albicollis (assembly GCF_047830755.1). NCBI lineage: Eukaryota > Metazoa > Chordata > Aves > Passeriformes > Passerellidae > Zonotrichia > Zonotrichia albicollis. Next base: position 7,398,525 of record NC_133826.1, on the reverse strand, counting down.
TCTGTGTATCAGTACCATGTCATATTTGCTCAGTACTACTGAAAGCATGTTTTTGCCATTTTTCTCCTTCATCCATCATAATTAAAATCACCTAAAACAGTGATTTCCAAGTTGTAACTTCAGTTCTGTTATTATCAGCTGCTGTGCTCAGTACGTGAGAGAAAAAGAGGACAAAGAATATTGTACTGTAGCTGCAGTGAACAAAGTGCTGAGAGCATGGCAAAAATGGTCATTTAACTGACCAGATACAATGTGGAGCTAATACCAAAGTTAGGAAGAGCAGCACACAGCGTGAGCAATAAAACCTTTTTGCATCCACTCCTGCACAATGATTTTTTCTCCCTCAGTAAAGACATTAAGTGCTTGATGCTTAAAACCAAAAAAGATTTGCATAGGTGCAATGAGATTGTCATAAATCTGTTGTAGGCAACAGGCTATGGAATGTATGCATAATTCAGAAGGAGAGAGAGCTTGCAGATGAGTTCAGCGTACGAGCGAAATTCAGATGCTGTGGTGCAGCAGCTTTACAATGCATAAGGAACGCACATTATCCTTATGCAGATTAAAGTATTGATTCTTCATCATTCTATAGCTCAGCCATTAATATTCATGCAAACCCTCGGGGCTGGTCACCTTGCAGGGAGGCACAGAGCGGTGCAGGATCAGCCCTGTTTTCCGCCGGCGCCTCAGCTCTGGAGAGAGCTCTCTGTGCATCACCGTAACATGGCTTCCCTTCCCGGGAGTGATATCCCTGCTCTTGCTGCTCAGTTGACTGTTTCTGATGATCTTGCTGCTGCTGCAAAAAAGGGTAAAGCTGCTGCCTCTAGATTTCCCGATGCAAAAATTGCACTTCAAGGCCGGATGGCAGCTTGAAGGTCACACACGCTGACGCCTCGCATGCCAGAGACAGGAAGCCTAATTTTAGCCCACAAGAAAACTAGAGTGCTGATTAGAAAAAATGAGATTCTATAATGCTTCAAAAGCTTTGCAGGGGAAAATTATTCTTAGCACAAGATATCCCATCATACCTATGGGATGCAATGCTTCAAGGATGTAGAAAGAAAAGGTTTCCATAATAAGTGGTGGAAATGAATGAAAAGTAATTACACAATTGTCTAAAGCAGTGAATGTTGAAAGAGAGTGTGGATATAATAGGATTATATAGTGATTCTTTACCTTATGATCATCCAGCATCATAGGATAATAGAGAAATAAGTAGCAGGCTGTGGATTAAAGGCGCTGGAAATATTTATAGTTGTATTTCCTGGCATAGCAGTTTCTACAAAAACCTGCAACATGAACTGTAGACTGTGCCACTTTTTCCTCCACAAAACACTCCCAGATTTAGTATGAAGGCTCCCACATAGGTCTGTCTTATCAGAGAGCCTGGTCTCACCCGTGTGGCCAAGCAGGAGCAGACAGTCTGTGTGGTATCTGCCCCTGATATTCTGCCAAGTGCCAGTGGTTGTTCCATGAATTGGAGCCTGGTGCCTTAAGAAAGGGAAGTTATGTTGCTAGGAGAGGTTGTTTCACAGCCAGCTCCATTCATGATCACACATATTTTCCCTTTTTCCTCTTTGTAGCCCATACCATTCTTGCAGAATATGTTGCACTCACTTGCAGAGAAAAACAGCTCTCTCCCCGCACTCATTTTTAAAACAGTGCTTAAGAGCATTTGGTGGCCAGAAGAGATGGGCTGATAGAGAAGGGCCATGACCAGCTCCCTAAACACCACTTGCAGCTACTGCTGAGAACCACACCAGGAACCTCCAGCTGGGCAAACTCCTGGAAGAGCTCAGCAGGAATTCTGTGGCTCCACGACCAGCTCTGCTGTCACACACTGGTTACATCCAGTGTGCCACTAATGCACTGCACATGGTGACAACGACAGAGAAATGCTGTGCCTTCCACATCCTTTGTTTCAGTAATAAAGCAGCTTTGGGGAAGCTTTTGGGAAAGATTTATGTGGAATTTTCACTTTCCTGATCACAGTTACATATATTGCTTAACATTCACACAGTCCTCACTGTAATTTTCAAGTTCTCAAATAGTTACAACAATAAATTCTGAACTTCATACAATGCAATTACAAAACAAGCATAACCAGCTCATAAAACATGCCACAAAGATTATTACCAACATTTCTGCTCCCCCAGACTTTTTGTCTGCGTCAAATCATAAGAATAAGGTTGAGTTCTGGATTTACTTTTGTAAGCATTTCTGAATGCATTTCTCCTAAAGCTTTTTAATAGAAAAATTAAAATAAATGTGCCACATCAGGAAGTAGTAAAGTTAAAGAGAGCAGTGCCCCATTCAAAAGTTTCAAATAATTTCTCCTATGGGCACTTGGCCCATCTGATATGGTGAAATTTGTTTGCTTACATGTACCTATTGATGGAGACTTGACAGATTATTGGCATAAATTGCTGGATATATGCTCATTAATCTACAGTGAATTTTTCCTACTTATTTTCATGATAATTTTGAACTAAATGCTTTACTTCATTCTGTATAGAGAATTCTGTCCCTTTACTTCATTCTGTACAGAGTTCTTGAAAAAGCACTGCAAACAAGCAGGAACTGCAAAGGGAACTCAGGGCTGAGTTGTTTGGGGTTATATTCCTGTATTTTGCACTTTCAGGTACAGTGTTTATTTAATTATAATGATATATTTACCACTGGGGAGTTTCTGTTCCCATCCAGATTTCAAAGTTCAAATCAAGGTCAGAAATTGCATTTTAGACTCAAACTTCAGATTCCAAGTCTGACCTGGATTTTTTTTTAAACACACACAGAGTACACAATTCCTCAAATTCAGGTAAACTTGAAAAGCAGTTGAAAACATAAAAACATCCATACTGAGCCCAGAAACCCCTCTTGTACTGTATTACATTTCCAACAACAGCCATAAGTGGATAAGTAGGTAAAAGTATAAAAAGCAGGAAAAGTATGAATCATTATTTCCCCAAATATTCACTCAGATTTCACTTATTCTCAACTTAGGGACTCCCTGAACTAGACACGATAACCATGTGTTCAGCTAAACCTCAGTGAATTTCTCCTCCATGAACTTGACCATTCTCCCCTTAGACCAATAGAGAATTTTAGCACCCATCAATCTTTTGGCAAGATCACCTAGCCAACACATGAGATCTGTGTCTTTTTATTTCTTTTAAATCTGGCTCCTGCCACCTTCATTTGATTTCCCCTGGCTCTTGGACAAGATACTGTGAAGAGAATGTGAACAACTGAGCCTTATCAGCACTTTATGATTTTATAGACTGCTATCACAGTCTCCATCAGCCCTCTCCTTTCCAGACTGAAAGATCCTCATTTATTTAATCATTCCTAATACAGAAGCTCTTCCATTCTTTGCTTATCTTTTAGACCTTTCACGGAGCCCTCCTCAGTTCTACTGCAGCCTTCTGGAGACTGGGGAGGAGGGAGGTCTGTAGGGCCGGCAAAAACTTCTCAGTGTCTGTTGGAGGCAGATCATGGATTTTCACAATAATTATATTCTTCATTTCTTTTTTATTATTATTTTTCTAATTATTTCTAACATTTGATTTGTTATCTAACCATTACTGAGCAATGAACTGACTCAGGGACTTAGCTACTGTCAGCAGAATATCTTACCCCAGAACACAGAGGATAACATCACAAGACATCATCATAGATCTAGCAGTATGGAATTTTTTTTCCTCATGTGCACCACCTGACATTTACCTACACTGAATTTATCTGCTATTTTATTCTGCAGACACTCACACTATCTGTTTTTCATTTGTCAAGCAAAACAAGGCAGATTATCTGTGTGTACGTCAGCATCCTCTGGACACATTTTTAGAGTGGGCTATTTGTCCCATCAACTTTGAGTGATAGAAATTGCTCCTGCATTTGTTAAGATATTTGCCCCATCTGTCCAAAGAGGTCACAGCATGGATTTATTCCAGTTTAATTCATAAAAATAATATCTTGTTGGAGGATTCACTGTGCTAAGTCCCCACTTCTTAGACCTCTGAATGCATCCACACAAAGCTGCTCAGACAATCTCAGACATGTTTTTAGCTGAATATTGAAATAAAGACACTTTGCAGAAATTTCTAAACATTCAGCAAACCTCAGGCATTATCCTGGAGGACTCTTGCCTGTGCCTCCCAGCTCAAAGACTGGTTTTAAGCTCCTGGTTGCTCCCAGGTCAGCGGTGCTGTGGTATTCCCTGGACTTTCCAGCTCTCAGCCCCTCTGGAGCCAGTTTCTAGATAAAGGTCTTGGTGCAGCCTCTTTGGGTCCTGGAAACTCTGGCAGCTGAACAAAAAAGCTGCCAAATGTTTCCAGTTATTTTTATAATTTAAGGAATTGTTTTAGCAAGCCGATCAGTTGCTCTGGTGTTATTTATTAGCGAGCAAACATAATCAATGGGAATTGTGTTACCTGCTGCCCACAGTTACAAGGAATTTCCAAGGTTTGCTGCATATTACCTATTTCCCCTTGGAAAAAATCTGGATTGTCTTTGATAAGGAAAACAATGCAGGATTTTTACAAAACAAATATTTGCATAATTATACTGTGGGTTTGGTCTTGTTTTCATATTTTCTGATTTTGCACCCATTTGAGAAGAACTTTTTCACAAATAATTTTTTCAAAACCTCGACCAAGCACAATTTGTTCATTTAAAGGGAAAAAATTGTTTCGATTTCTGCCACCTTCAGATGACTTTTTTGTTCAATTTCACAGATGATAAGGATGTTCATTATTTAACAAATCACATCATCAGGGGGATATATAAAATCAAATCTCTCAAATTGACAATAGACAGAATTAAGACTTCAGATTTATTTCAGCAGGGAAATAATTTATTTATATGTTCATATTGGCAACTGTTTCTCCAGAGGAAAAAAATTACTATCCATATACACCTTCCAAGTCCCTAATGAATTCTTCCATTGCCATGTGAAAACTTTTACGCTTGAATAATCAGCTGTTTGATGGCTTACCATTAAAAGTAAATAAATCAACAATTCAAGCATGGTTTAGATTCCCATGCAGGGGAGTGGCAGAAAAATGAAACAAACAAACAAAAATCACAAATTTAAATATTTCTAGAACATATTTTCATCTAAAACTAAGTAGCATTTATTGATGAAAAAGCTTCAGCTATATTGGAAATTCAAAACATCTGTTTTCAGAGCAGAAAACCCCAAACTACTAAACTTCTCAATTCTTATAGAGACCTTTTCTCACAGATCTATGCCTTGTACTCTAATTCTCAGAGATGATCTTTACTCTCACTGATCTAAAAGGGCAACTTGAATGATGAAGCATTGCAGTAGAGGCCAATTCATTTCAAATTTTAGATCCCCAAAAAAAGTGAAAAATTTTTGGCAGCATCATGAAGATATCTGTTCTTCCTGAAATAGAAACAACAGAATATGCTTCAGTGACTCTTTGACTACACAAATCAGTAATTGCAAATATCAGATGATTGTTCTTTTAGTACAGGAAAGAATCTCAATAGTTTTATAACAGAACAATTCCCGTGTGATTTTTTTTTTTTTTTTTTAGTTTAGAAGACAAAATATAATCATTTTAACCCAAGGATTAAAGTGCCTTTCTCCTTCAATTATATAAATCCTACACCAGATTAGAAGACAAAATCATATCTCTGTCTACATTACAACCTGAAATGAAACAGGTTTTTTTGCTATATTGACAGAAATATTTATCTCCAGGGGCCTGCATTTGCTCTTACTGAAGTTAATGCAAAAAATCTAATTGGTTTCAATGGCAGCAGGAAACGTTCTGAGGCTCCATTCATGTGCCTTTCTGAAGGAAACACAAGGAGAACTTTTGTGGCCATTATCCCCTCCCTCTTTTATCATTTATCCTTTCTTTCCTTTTTGCCCCACATTTCAAAATTTTAATAGTCAGACATAATTGCTGGGGCTAGAAAGAAACTGCCATGTGGGAAATGTATTTCTTGGGCCCCTTTGAATTATTTTAAACTGTCACCTCTCAGAGACTGCTGGCTGGCAAGACTCCTGCTCTGTTCCACAGTGTCAAATTCTATGTTGGATACTGCCCGTTTTTTGGAAAGATGTACAGAATTATACTTGTGCTTTGCATTAAAATATAGCTAATTTTTTTATACACAAGCCTGAAGATGCAAAGTGTTATATTCACAGGGTGCTGTTTTCATGAAGGAAACAAGGGAAGGAAAAACACGGAAAAGGCAAAAAATGTTTTAGGCACAAGTGAAAAACATAAAAATATCCTGCTTCCATCTAAATTTTTTTCCTATAGGGATGATTTTAATTGTTGATTGGGTGGGGGTTTTTTTCAGTATACTTGAAATAGAGCAGACAAGGGCCCATGGCCAGACAGGAATGGAAAAGCTAGGACATTATTCCTGGAATGGGCTGGGTTGGATGATATCTTAAACATCATCTATTCCCAAACCCCTGCCATGGGCAGGGACGCCACCCACTATCCCAGGGTGCTCAGAGCCCCATCCAGCCTGGCCTGGAACATTTCCAGGGATGGCACATCCATATCTTCTCTGGGCAGCCTCTGCTCTCACAGTAAAGAATTTCTCCCTAACGCCTCATTCCTAAACACAGTGACAGAAAAGGTCAGAACTCACACTGCTCGCATTAATATTGCAAATCCACCTCTACAGAAATGGGAAACAAATTGAAATTAATTCATTGTTTGCTGGTTTCCATATCCTCGAGTCTTCTGAGCAATCAAATCTAAAACTAGTACAAGGTGACTACTCAAGTATTTTTCTAAAAGAAAGCAACTGCAGAAGAGTTTTTCCTGATTACTTTGGTCACTCAAACCAAGTGTTTCCACACTGCTAGAAAAAGTATTTCCATAAGTAAAGCTTAGGTGCAATCTAGTCACACACACACTAATAATACACAGCTCTTTCCCCAGGCATACTATTTACATTATGGATTTATTATTGTCTTCTCTTATGTTGACACGAAATAATCTTCCATCTCCTTCTATGTTAAAACAGTGCAAGCGTCCTTTGCTCAGTAAATAATTCAAAGACATATAAATATTTTAAGAACAATAAGCAGTATATTTTGGAGCAGTGGAAGAGAACTGAAATTAGTTATTTGTAGCTGAGATCTTGATTGCAGCAACATAATTGTTTTTCAGTTTTCATTATCCCACAGTGAACCAAATTTCTCCCTTTACTTTGAGACACTGAATATTTACTTTCATCTGCAAAAGTAATTTTTATGAAAAAACACAAAAGCGTTCAAGCATGAACTTCCAATGCTTCCAAAATCTCTGTGCTAAACAAAAGGAAATTTACTTATAATAATTTGTTGGTCCTGCATACAAAATTTTAAACCACGGTATATTAATCTTTTTTCTCAAATATTGTGTTTATGGGTTAGTAGATACAACCTCACAGAATATTTGAATATAATTAACTTGTGAAAAAGTTTCAGTCAAAAGGAGCTTTTCTTGATCACACTGAAATAACAAAGAGGAAAATTTCTTATTCTTTTTATATTCACATAGTAACTATAGTTGAAATGATAAATCAAAACTGACCTACAGTCAAAAGTAATAGAAGTTTAGAAAGCTGAATAATGTGCAGACACAGCAAAAATTCATTTGGGAATCACTTATTGCTAGCTATTTTTCTATGATCTGAGGCTGGCCCTCAGATCTGCAATGCAGATCTCCAAAATCTAGAATGAGACAGGCTATAAGGCCTGGCAGGAGATCCACATTAGTATTGTCAATGCATTCACATGTCATCTTGTTTCCCTTAAAAGATTAGCACAGAATTTGTGTCTCCCATTCCCTTTTCACTGTTGGCTAGGCCTGCCCTAAAACATGTGTAAGAAGCAAATATTGAAACTCTGTGTAGTAGTGAAGTTTTAGGCACGGTTGACTTGGTATTAATTTTAAAATATGAAGGGTGAAAAGTTCCAGGGATAAAAAAAGAAAAAACATGTAAAGCTATAGATTTCTTGCAGAACAAACAGTCACCCATCTCTGAGCTGGATAAGGATATTTTGTAAAGGAGAATTTGGCTGCAGTCCTTCAACATAACATGGCTTTGACAGCTGCAAACCTCAGTGCTACAGACAACTCTTTAAACCCCCAGAAATTTACAACTTCAATTTAAATCATGCTTCTGAAACTCATGAAAGTGCAAAACCCAGAGAAAAATATCTGTTTGATCAGGTATTTTCTATGAAGGTGATTAAAAGTATACTTGGGGGGAGGTTTGGCTATTTGTGAAGATAGGTAACAGTAAGCATGTCCCATGCTTCAGTAAATTTTAAGTGGGGACCTCATTCCAACTCCATCACACAGCACTGCATGACAAACACAGGGCTCAGAGAAACTTTGCCAAATGGAAAAGAAATATTTTGAGGAGGAGAGATGACCAGGAGTATGAAAGCCAGGGACTGATCTCACCCAGTCTCTTTAACAAAGTAACACATCCTTTTCGAAATCTTTGTCCATTTAAAACAAGGAGATTTTGTAAGTTTTAGGTTGTCCCTTTTTCTTCATCCTATTGTGCCTTTCCTTAGTTTTGTCCTGAATAGGGCTTGTTATCCTTTGGTTTTTCCCCCTCTTCCTGTTTGTTTTAGAAGCCTGAGGGTTACATAAAATACTCTTTGAAGTCCGACAGAAATTTAGTAGCTGCCCTTGTGACCTTGATAAAGATCAAGGATAGACTTGACTTAACACTGCTAAAAGGCAGCAGCAAAAAAAAATTGGAAATATCCCATTAGAAAATACAGGAGAAATAACCCCTTCAGCCCTCAGAAATATCAGAGATAAAGCTGACACATTTGCATACTCTCAAACATGGAAAACAACAATTTCAGTACTGCAACTACATTTTCAAGGATATTTCTAATCTTTCAAGAGAGCAGGTTATAAATGCAAGTGCTTATTTAATTCTGTAATGCACCTTTTGTCATAGGCATTTTGTTGTGCTCTATTTTCAAATCCAGACAGAAGTACTGGAAAATATCCAACCAGAATTCCTCCAGCTCCAGACACCTAAGGCAATACCTATTTTTTCCCCTCATACAGCAACTTCACAGACCTTTTACCTGGAGACCTGCAGGGCCAGATGGGCTTTTTTAGATTTGGACCAAGTTTCCAACCTAAATCCCTGGCAATCTCTACCTCAGCATTTTGGGAGATACATGATGTTTCAGATGAGTTTCATTATGACCAGAGTGACCAGTGAGGGCCATTGCACACACCACAGTGAAGTGTTTGAGAAAAGGTCAATCTAGGAACTTTAAGAAATTAGTATAACCATGGATTTTGTTTAGATTACTTTATGAGTAAAAACATGATAACAAGACATCCTAATTGACTATATCCCATGGACTTTAAAAGTGTCAGAGCAATTTAGCCTTTAAGGCACTACATAAAATATTTTATCACATCTCTGCCTCAGTAACTTTAATAAACTACACAGCCTTCAGGGACCAGGCTCCTTATAAATTAACTGCCTTCAACTTGCTGCACAAGGGTCTTTATCTGTTGTCAGCTTAATTATGTGTTTAATTTTATTTTTAACATTTTTTTTAAATGACCCATACCAAGAGAAGCCTAGATTGTTTAATTAAACAAATGAATATGGTTATATCTAGCACGATCAAAGCACTAATTTGTCATACTAATGTTTTGTACAAAGCTGATAGTTCCATTGTAGTGCTGATACACTAGTTTAGTCTCAAGTTTATCAGCTCACCTTTCCAGCAGTAATTTAAAGTTTAACTTTGTTCCACCGCCCTCTTACAACTAATTGGCTGTAGCTTTTCCCTGGTGTCTCCACAGAAGCCAGGCTCTAATAAGTTATTAAGCAATAGTTAATGCATTATTGCTTATGCATGTGTTCCAAACTCACACTGTGCTCCAGGAGGGCTCACATGAGTGTCTGGGTAGCAGAACACAGCTGCACAAGTTGTTCACTTCAGCTGCAAAGGCCTCAAAGCACTTTAGCCACTTATGTTAAAGGGTAACAGAAATGGGAGAAGAGGCTTTCAGCTCTCTCTGTTGATTTGGCTGCAAGAGGGAGGACAGGAAAGACAGCCAAAGTTTGTCAGCCCCAATCCTCAGAAAACACTCACTTGTAGCAGGAGTCTTCATCTCCCTATATGCTCCCAAAAAGTAGTTTGTTTTTCACATTGAAGTATCATTAAATTAGAACAAAACCATTGGAAACCAAAATCATTGGAAACCAGGTTTTTCTGCTGCTGTGTGACAATACAGAGGTGCAAGGCTATCATCAGACATTCAGTCTCACTGTGTGAGAAGCTCTGACAGGTGAGATTATCCTCCCTTTCCTTCCCTTCCCAAGCAACCTCTAGACTGAACACCCAACTAAGGAATGAGACTCTGATTTTGATAAAAACAGAAGCTGTAGCCAGGTCTTTCACACTGGAGAAAGGCTCTAAAACTACATGACTGCATAGCAGCTGTGCAGAAGGAAGAACAGTAGTTTTTGGGGGTGGAAACAGGCATTTAGAATCCAAATTCAGCACAGCTTCTCATTGCATGGTTTCAATGAAAGGACACACTCCTAGGACACTGAGGAAGGTACTAAGTCCTTTAAGCTGAATTTAAATTACTCATTCCCCACACTTTGAAAAGAGTAAGGAAAAAAAAGGGGAGCTAATGGGATTTTGAGTAGATCCACAGAAGAACTTGAGTGTGTGAGATCTAGTGTGAAGGCACAGTGGTGATGGCACCCTGTCTTTCTGGAAGTTGTGTCTTCCTTTGAGGTCTCCATATTCCCACTTTCCCCTAAGAGCAAGACCTTTTCTTCATAAAATTATTAGTGTTTCAGTCTCATGACTTTTCAGTCGATATTGTGATTTTTTTTTTTTTTTTGATGTACTGACTCCTGACCCATGCACACCAGGACTGGCAATAAGGACAGAGCACATTTGCCTGCTTTAATATTAATATCTCTTATGTTGCCCTTTTAGGAAATTGCTTAGAAGTCACAGCCATGCAACACAGTAAAGGGAATCAATTGTTTCACATTTCCTGAAGGCCCACAACAGCCCTCCTTCCCCAGCTCACAGAAGCGACAAGGCAGCAGATGTGGGAACATGATGGAGCACTAAGCACTGGCTGTAATGTCCATTTGGTCAAGGGGCTCCTCACTTCCCAAAAGCAGAGGAGGGGCAGTGGCTAGGGGTGACAAAGTCCCTCCTGTCACAGAGATGCCAAATATCACAATGGCTAATTTATAATGGGAGGTCACTTCTCTTAGTGTGGATTTAAAGCCCAGGTCAGTAGAAGTCAAATATGTATTTTTTGAAATCTTCAGTGCCAGGATGACACCAGGCAATAGATGAGAATGGTGCAGGGTGACACAATTCGATTGATGATGGCTTCACAGTGCATATGCAGAGCAACTTCAGCAAGTGATAGAAGGCACCTGGTAAAGGTCCATGGTGAAGGTCAAAGCTGCCAGAACCTTTATATATGTGGGAAGATGCCAGGGAAAGAGCAATAACTTTTAGGAATGCTAAAAGAAGTAAAAAGCTGAAAAGTACAATTGCAAGATCTTGTGGAATTTATGGCTTGCTTGGTTAATGTGTCTGGCTGGCTGATTGATAGTTCCATTGTGGCAATAGTACAATAGCAGAAAGTGAAGTTCAACTGCCCATCTTTCTAGACAAAATGCAGAAATTTCACTTTGTTCACAGTGCCCTCAGACCAACAAGGACTGACTTGTTTTCTCAAATGCATTGCAGATGGTCGTAAGTTATTACCCAATTACTTTTTTGCCACATGCATCCAAGCAGTTAGTACATGAAATTTAGGACTCACACCTAATGGAAAACTTTGAGAAGGATTTTAGTTAAAATGCTTCTCTATATAAACCCTGGATTCTTCTGTTTTCTTGGGTAAATTTTCTGCAAGTCCTTTGGTTTTAGGAATTTCATTCACTTCTCTGTTTTTGTCTTCATCTGAAACCATTATGTTTTACTCATTTTTCTCCACAGAAATTATGTCATCAATGAAGCATGATAACTTCAAGGCAGAAACAGAGAATAAACATTTAATGTTTTCAAAATTAGAATATAAAAATATTGGTTTAACATAAGCAAAATGTGATAGCTTCATGTTGCAAAGGTAAAAGCAATGAGCTGCCAAAGGGGCCAAATCATCAAATGAAAGCAATAATTGATTTAAAAGGTTCTGTGCTAGTTTTCCCCTAGCTGTAAAACTAGCTGAATTAAAGATATGATTGACAGCTTCTTCTTTTCAAGCTTTCTGAATCATAACTCACTAAGAATGGTTTTCACTTGTTGAAATTATGATGAAGATCATGATTTAAGCCAAAAGCTTCCCACACTGAATGTTTGGACTTAGATGTTCCTTTGACTGCTGTATGAACTCTGTCCAGATCAAAAACTCTCATATCATCACAATTTGCCCCTCTCTGTACAAGTTTGTAAAATTTCAACTAAATTCCCCCAAGATTCATCTGATTTGTAGCAGATATCATGTTTTCCTCTTAGGTTCAGTGGCTGATCTGGAAAATAAGACAGAAGGCTTTCCTCCCATACTCCTGATTTCTGTCTTCCCCATGATGAAGCTCTGTGGAGGAAGCCTTTTGAAAGTAGAAGATCTGGACCAAAGGAATTAAAGAAGGAAAGAAAGAAAAGCAGATCAAGTGGCCAAGAAACTTTTTGAAGATGGGATTTGTTCCTAATGGTTCATCCACTCCGCTGGAAATACCAGAGCTGGGTTTGCAGCCAGATGCCAGAATGGCTCTGCAATTTCAGTCCCTGCACACCCTTGTGTCAAGGAGGGTATTCTCATATCCTATAAACCCTGCCCCAGAGCACTGTGCTGCAGCCAGCTGGAAGTGCCCCTGATCCACCCACAGGCCATGCACAAATACAAATTCTGCTGTTTTGCCTGTGTGCAAACCAAGGCTGTGCAACATCCACACCTCTGGGTGTGTACATGGAGGCAACTGGGCTGGCCTGATAATTCCTCTGGTTTTATAGATTGATGTGTAGTCATATTTTTACATATAGTCCACTATATTAAATAATTATTCCATATCAGGTAGGGGTGAATTTTATCAGCTACCACAACTGGTAAGAAATGGTACATTATAAATTACATTTGCTTTTATAAATCAGAATAATCAGATTCCCAGTACAGCTCTTAAAATCATCTTTACTTCAGGTAATGTGGTATGTTACATGGCTCACCTAACTTCTGCAAACTTCTAATTCTTGCTAAGAAATCCATTCCTTCACAGAAGTCATCAGATATTTCACTTACATTGGGAACTCTATTCTATGACAGTACCAGTTAAACATCCATTTATTTTTTTTCTATGCCTTTCTCATTTGCTGAAAGCCTGGGCAACAGTACACCTTAGGTTAATCCTAACATTTTAATTAGTTCCAAGCTGACAGCTATTTGTACTTTCAGTAATAAATTTTAAAGTCACTGAAAAGTAGATTAGTGTGTAATTTAGGAAAGCTTGCTCATGTGTTTCACTTCTCTGTGAAAGAGACACGCTCATGAGATTAAGCTCAAGTCTGGCAGAGAACCTGCTTTTCCTAGCACATATTTGCTTCTGATGCCATAAATTATGTTTAAATCCTGACTTGGCCAGCCTGTTGGTGACAAGCAGTTCACAGAAGGTGGCTCATTTGCTGGTAGAATACTCAGGGAAGTTGCCCCATTGTTGGAGATACTGCCTGGTTAATCACCTAATTTGACCTTCCTCAGTTCTTATGTTCTTCATGTGCTGCTCCAATGGAGGTCATTGCATTTCCAAGCTAATTAACTTGGCTTGGCCATCATTCACACCTCTGGATGGTCTCTCTCTCCATAAATACTTCTTGAGGACAGGTACTACCAGTGCTTCCATTCACCTGAGACTACTGCATGTCTTTTATTATAGGAAGAAAACTACTGTGCACAAAGGTAAGGTCTTATTGGAAGGTTTGTGTGCTGTTATATTTATTTGTGGGGAAAAACTGCTTCTTCAAGTAGAGAAAGTGACTCTGAGGGTTTGACAGGGTCAGGTCAGACTTAGCCAGTGACATAAAATTATGCACCAGTCATCATTCTTCAATATATATTTCAGGGAATGAAAGAGAAATGAAAACCTGTTCCAGAGTAGTTCCAGAGTATACAAATCTTTCTTTGCAACTCTAGACACTACACAAATACACCTGATTTTCAAATGACTTACAATATTGTAAAGTTATAATATTGAATGTCACTGCTGTACCATCAGATTTGAACCTTCCTTGTGCTTCCACAAATAAAATAGGAATGTGCTTTCTCTTACAGATGCTGGAAATGACTAGATAATGCATTTCACAACCATGCCAATGGTTATTTTCTTTCACTCATCATCTTTTGTTCACTGCCAGTTATTTCAGTTGGCAGATGTGGTTTCACAATCCTCTATAATTGTATCTGCTAACATTGCATAGCTGAAAGTTCCTCCCAAGAGCCTCTTTAGATGTTTCTTATGCCCACTGCAGGTCTGTTTCCCATTAGTTATTTCCTTACAGAATAATTTCTTCAGTAAATGCCTCTTGCCCAACTGTGGAAGGCATTCTCCTTATCCAACTGTGATAGGATATGGTAGCACACATTCCCTTTTCACTTTCTGGCTGGCCCAGCACAAAAATAAAGCAACTGTGCTCCTCAGTAGGAGCTCAGCTAACCCCACTGCAGGAGCTTCTGTATTTCCTCTTTCTATGTTATTTGTTCACATTCCTGCAGGGGATGACTGGAGGGGCACCTATCAGAGGGTTTTCCCAGCAAAAGGAGCAGAATTATTTAGGCTATGTTAGGTCTGATCTGTACAGTTGTCAGTAAATGTAGACCACAATAAAAACGGATTAAAAATGTTAATAAATTCTCCAGATGTTTTAACAGTAAGCATTAACAAGTGATACAATTGATATTAGAACAGATACAGTAATTAATTCAAAATAATTTTCCTATTTTGACTCTTCCCCCTCCATCCCAACCTTAGAAAGAACCAAACACTATCTAATCAACACTTAATGTTTTCCCCACCACTTCATAAAGATATTTTTAATTTCCTTCAGGCAGTCATATTAATAACAAAAAGTTCAGTTTCTGTTCTAGAAATATTTTGAAACCCTATGCATACATACACACAGGAAGTGAGAGTAAATAGTTGCTGTAAACATAATGAAAAACTGCTAAAATTTAGACTTTGCTAAAAACTAATTTGATTTCTCAGTTATGTTAAAATCATCACAAACACTAATCTACAGCTGGTAGTCTCAACTGTTCCTTCACTCGGAGTGATTAAAGATGGGTATAAAAGTCTAAAACAAATGTGAAAATTGAAATTTCAAAAATACACTGCTGAAAATAGGACAAGAATTTCTTTAGAATTTTTTTTCCTTCCTTGATTATGTCTAAATTGCAGCTTATTTCTTACATCATAGAATGGTTTATGTTGGAAAAGACCTTGAAGATCATCACCAAACCTTCTGCCATGAGCAGTGACACCTCACACTAAACCAGGTTGCTCAGAGCTTGCCCTCTGAAGAATTTCTTTCTACTATCCAGTCTAAACCCACCATCTGTCAGTTTAAAGCTATAAAAACCCACCAAAAAAAAAAAAAACCCCACAAAAAACCACAAACTCAAACAAACAAATTAAAACAACAAAAAACTCACAAAAACCAAAACAACAAAAAATCTCAAAAACACGTCCCCAAAAAACAAAAACAACCAAAAAACCACACACACACAAAAACTCCGACCAACCAACCAAAAAAAAAATCACAACAACAATAAAAAAGCAACAAATCAAAAAAAAAAAAAAAGCCCAAAAGAAACCAAATCCCAACCGAACCAAAAAAACCCAAAACTACCTGCAGAGATTCTGCCCTGGATGAATGATGACAACTAAACCACAGAAAGGGATTTTTCTAATTTTAAAAGTATTTAAGCATTTCCTTAAAGAGTTTTAAATATACTGTGCTGCTTTTGACTGTGACAGAGTAGGTTTTTTCATAGCAGCCAGTATGGAGCTATATTTTGGGTTTTGCTGAAAACAGTTTTGATAGCACAGGTATGTTTTAGTTTTTGCCAAGCAGTGCTTACATGGAAACATCAACTAACAACAAACCATTCCTGTGATTTACACCCTTTCTCTGAGAGAAGAAAATTTACATTATAATAAAACTAGTTGCCCACCCTGGGGGAGCAGCTGTGCTGAAGTCTCCACAGCAAACAATATTGGGACGTCTCCTGTCAAGCAAATGGGAAGGATGGCTGGGGTGCAGTCTCACAGCATCCAGCCTGGGAAGCACAGATATGCCCTGACATTTGGAAAAGCTATCCAGCAGTGATGCTACAACAGAGATGAGCAATATAACCCACTTCTCAATCCTCTAGTCAATTGGAGCTGTCAAGTGGCACCTTGTACTTGGCTAATGTGAAACTCTTCAAGAATGTCCAACAGTTGGGTGCTGTCAAGTATTTTGCTGAAATCTACAGTCCTTAAAAGCAAGGAAGCCTAATAGGATATGTATGTAAATCATGCAAAGTACTGCTAAGGATGTGACAAATCATACGATAGGAACAGCTTCAAAGCCCAGCAGCATGTGCCAATCTGTGCCCTGATTACTGATTAACATTCAGAAACATTTCAGACAGAAGCCAGGCTCAAGACAGGATTGGAAGTGATATATGTTATGTGAGAGGTACATTCATTTTCATAAGTGACTTTTCAGAGACTTTTGATAATTCCCAGAGGGACCTCCCTCTAATGATTTAACAAAGTGATCAAGGATCAAGGCACCTAGAATTCATGAACAGCATGACACTGCCTCCCTTTCATGTCTGACATCCTAAGGACAAAGAAACTATGAAAGGTTCGCAGCTGCAACAAAAGTGAGAATTGTTAAAATACAGCAGTGATGGCAGTTCCAAAGGAATTAGTCTGCACTCAGCAAAACTTTCCAACAAACAAATAATTCCAGAAAAATTTACCTCTAGCCTATTTCAGTATAAATCAATGATACCTTTTCAGATGTGTCCCATACTCTTCTACTATGACCCCACAAATGTAGCAGCATATTAGGTGGGCTATTCTTAGATCAGTAGGGCAGACTTTTATATAAATTCTTTGTGATTTGCCTTGTCTGTATGCCCACCTAACTATTCTCAGCTGTTGCTTGTATTTGCTTTCTCCAGGGCACATCTTAGCCAGCATAAACTGATGCTGTGACAGAGATGAGAGTGCTCTATTTCGCCATTTTCAATATCCCAGGATGCTGTAAGAGAGGAGTAACATGCTTTAATAGGCCTGGTTTACTTTTGCTAGAACCCTTCCAACTACTAAAGAACTCTCCATATAGCCATAAATAAAGCGTGGGCCAGTACACATAAAATGAGACAAAACAGGACAAGAAGTCACTGAAAAAATAACACTAGTACTGTCTCAGCTTCTTGTGGAGAGGTAGAGAGACAGAGAAAGGAGCAAGTAAAGCACACAGGGAGGCTAAAGTCCATATGTTACCTTGAGAAAAAAGTGCTCCCAGTGATCGGCATCTGGGGCCAGCAGATGCCAGGTCTGCCTAATGAGGGGCCACAGCAGCTCCCAGCTCTGTCACAGGATGAAGGGCAGAGGAAAGAGACCCATTCCCCTCTACAGCCCACAGCAGCAAAAAGAACACTATGATCATTAAAAGAGTCAAAGGGAAGTAATTTTTAAAAGCTGAAATACCAGACAGGTGTTTACCACTCCCATACACTGCAATCTAGATTTGATAGCAATGCAATATTTGAATATGATAACTAAACACAAATTTTTCTGTCACATATTGAATTGACTCCTAGGCTCCTTTTCCTACACCCTTGCCACTTAGCAGCTACTAAAATAAAGGTCACTAATTTCAGAATGAATTTTGCCCAAATTCTGTTTCAACTCTTTTTGTCCTACTCTTGAAGGGAGTTTTGCTCATTTTCCTGATTAAACTGCTTTGGTTGCTGAGAATCTAGGAATATCTCAACAAGTCAGGATACATTTTCCTGAGAAACAGGAATTCTGGGAAGTCTTATTCCATTAATTGATCCATTTCTGTGAGTGCAGATAAATATGCACTGAGCAGTACATAATTTGTTTGCAAAATAGGTACACATAGCTTAAGCTATCTCAGCTGAAGTCTATGGAAATCACTGAGTGACCTCTATTAGAGGGCCTTAGGATTTTACACTGAAGCTGTAAGATCCAAGGGGCAATTACTAAGGAAGGAAACCAATAAATTATGTGAACTGAAATGTGTGTTGTCTGTCTGCTGCTATGGATACTTTCTAAAATAGTATTTGAAATATTGCCTTAAGGGAGCACTGACCAGTTCAATGTATTTCATACAGCCCTAGGAAGAAAGTTCCAAGCCAAACACCAAATATTTTTTTTAAGTAAATAATGAAATAAATAAAAACACCCTGCTCAGCGTTGCTAAACATTGAG